>NW_015386352.1:1015936-1035031 GCF_001527695.2 Protobothrops mucrosquamatus
TAATAATAATAATAATAATAATAATAATAATAATAATAATAATAATAATAATAATAATAATAATAATAATAATAATAATAATAAAGTTGGAAGGGACCTTGGAGGTCATCTAGTCCAACCCCCTGCTCAGGCAGGAAACCCTATACCATTTCGGACAAATGGCTGTCCAGTCTCTTCTTAAAAACTTCCGGTGTTGGAGCATTCACCGCTTCTGGAGGCAGGTTGTTCCACTGGCTAATTGTTCTAACTGTCAGGAAGTTTCTCCCTAGTTCTAGGTTGCTTCTCTCCTTGATTAGTTTCCATCCGTTGCTCCTTGTCCTGCCTTCAGGCGCTTTGGAGAATAGGCTGACTCCCTCTTCTTTGGGGCAGCCCTTGAGATATTGGAACCCTACTATCATGTCCCCCCTCGTCCTTCTCTTCATTAAACTAGACATACCCAATTCCAGCAACCGTTCCTTATATGCTTTAGCCTCCAGTCCCCTAATCATCTTTGTTGCTCTTGTGTTGTGACTGGAGAAACACAACTTTGGCGACAAAGGCCCCAGTCTGATAGATTTTTCTACTGGGCTGGGTGAAAGGTCTCCATTCCATGACATTTGACTCGCATAAATCCTCTTTTACGGCAACTGTTTACAAAAAAAAAAAAAAAAGATTGGTTATCGTATCATCTTACATCTGGACAAGGGCAGACTCCGAGCCAGGAAAGGCAGCAGAAACCCAAAAAATTGCAGTCTCCCAATGTGAAGTGAAACATGAGATCTTTTAAAGGCAGAAAAAAAATATATAGGCCACCAGGTGAACATCTGCTGGGAGGAGAGAAAAAGACATTTTAATAACCTTGATGGATCATTCACCCAACAGTTGTTTTATTAGCAGACATTCAATCGCTCTCTGGAGAAAAGCAGCATTAAATAGCCTTAGTAGCGCTGTATTAAATATCCGTCCTTGGGGAGGCGTAAGATTAAAGACTGCTCTGAGGGAAATGTAAAATTTTAAGCTGGCTTTTAAACAAGAAACAGTTCCAGAAAGCTGTTCGTTGAAAGCTTTTTTGTTGTTGTTAATTGCGAAGTCGTGTCCGACCCATCGCGACCCCATGGACAACGTTCCTCCAGGCCTTCCTGTCCTCTACCATCTTCTGGAGTCCATTTAAGCTCAGGCCTCCTGCTTCAGTGACTCCATCCAGCCACCTCATTCTCTGGCGTCCCCTTCTTCTCTTGCCCTCCATCTTTCCCAGCATCAGGCCCTTCTCCAGTGAGTCCTTCCTTCTCATTAGGTGGCCAAAGTACTTGAGTTTCCACTTCAGGATCTGCCCTTCTAAAGAGCAGTCAGGGTTGATCTCCTCTAGGACTGACCGGTTTGATCGCCTTGCAGTCCAGGGGACTCGCAGGAGTCTTCTCCAGCACCAGAGTTCAAAGGCCTCCATTCTTTGTCGCTCAGCCTTTCTTATGGTCCAACTTTCACAGCCATACGTTGCAACTGGGAAAACCATGGCCTCGACTATACATACTTGCAATTGCTTTTCTTTTTACAGTACTAGCTTCTTCTCTGGGACGGTATCGATAGTTCAAAATTGGCCCCAAAATTTCTGTTGCTAAGCGAGACCGTTGTTAAGTGAGTTTTGCCCCATTTTATGACCTGGCTTGCCACAGTTGTTAAGTGAGTCACTGAAATTGCTATGTTAGTAACACAGTTGTTAAGTGAATCTGGCTCCCCCATTGATTGTAAGAGGGTCACAAAAGGGGATTACATGATCCCGGGACACTGCAACTGTCATAAATATGAGCCGGTTGCCAAGCGTCTGAATTTTGATCCTGTGACCATGGAGATGTACAATGGCCGTAAGTATGAAAAATGGTCATAAGTCAGTTTTTTCAGTACCATTGTGTTGAAGGAAAAGTCTTCATCATGGTTCAGTCCAAGTGGGAATAAACAAACATGGAGACTGCTTTAGAAAGAAGGTTGCAGTTTATTGAAGAGGAGAGCCAGACAGAAAGATGGCTCTGGAAGGAAAGAAAGAGAGAGAGCACATGTAGGGAGTGGGTTTTTATACCCTCTGGAGCCTTTTGTTTGGAATTGTTCCTGTGGCATGAACTTTGACCTGAGTCTGAGTGTGCCCTTTGGCATCTGTGGGTTAATCCTATTATGTCCTGTCTTAAGAGTTTGGGTTGGGTATATAGATTTTAGGTGTCTTTGTCTTCTTAATCTTCTAGCTGGGGGCCTCCAACCTTCCTGAATGGATTATTTACATCTGCATTTCTACAGAGCTGGTTTCTGCTTGGGGGAGGGAGACTTGGGGCTATTAAGAAAACTGGGCATGCTTTTCTGCCTCTTTAATATTTCCTTCTCGGGGGGGGGGCTGACTTCCCACAATTGTAAACTTTGAAAGGTCACTAAACAAACCGTTGTAAGTCAAGGACTACATGAATTGTCCCCAGGCTTGGAGGTGAGATGGAAATGTGACATCTCTCCTTTCTTCTAAGATGGTCATCGAAGTTTAGTGGTGAGGGAAGAACTGTGAATTTAATTTTTAAACTGGTGTTTAGTTTTGCCTTTTATTGCATACTAGCTGTACCCGGCCACGCGTTGCTGTGGCTCAGTATCAATGCGCCATTGTGCATTCATCCCAAACAACCTGCTGCTTTCAGGCGCCTTGGAGAATAGCTTGACTCCCTCTTCTCTGGGGCAGCCCCTGTGCTTTTTAACCATGTTGCATTCAGGGCCATATCACAATTTTGCTTTAAAAGAAAACCAGGACAGAATTCTTACCTAATTCTTTAGATAAATCTTTCCTAACCTGTTCCCTAATCTGTTCAGATGCTTGGCAACTGGTTCGTATTTATGACGGCCGCTGTGTCCCTGTTTCATGTGATCCCCTTATGCGACCTTCTGACAAACAAGGTCCACGGGGAAGCCAGATTCACTTAACGACCGTGTTACTAACTTAAGAACTGCAGTGATTCACTTAAGAACTGTGGCAGGAAAAGTGGCAGCGTGGGGCAAAACTCACTCAACCAATGTCTCACTTAGCAACATAAACGTTAGGCTCAATTGTGGTCATAAGTCAAGGACTACCTGTATTAATCCAGTCCTCCACTTACAATCGAAAATGGGACTGGAGCTTCCTTCGCTGAGCAAAGCAGCCATTAAGAGAGTTGTGCCAAATTTTATGAGCTTTTCTTCCTGTGGTCATTAAGAGAATCACCAGGGTTGTTAAGTGCCTCCCCCAGTCATAACTTTCCCCATTGACTTGTTGGAAGCCAGCTGGGAAGGTCTCAAACGGCGATCACATGACCCCGGGATGCTGCAACCGTCGTAAGTACATGCCAGTTTCCAAGCGTCCAGAATTTTGATCACATGAATACAGAGCTGCTGCAACAGTTATACTTGCAAGGATCAATTATAAGTACGAGGACCAGATTTTCTTTCAGCTCTGGTGTAACTTTGAGCAGTTGCTAAACAAATGGTCATAAATTGAGGACTACCTTTATAAATGGCCTCTGATTTTGGAGGCATCTTTCTATGCCTCCAAGCAAAGCAGTGCAGCATTTGCAACGAACCTTGGTTGGCAACGAACATGAAAATGCAGACGAGTATAGTAATAACCAATCCAACTGTATTCATACAGGTAGTCCTCGACTTACGACAGTTCATTTAGTGACTGTTCAAAGTTACAACGGCACGGAAAAAGCGACTTGTGACCCTTTTTCACAGTTACGACCCTTGAAGCATCCCCATAGTCGTGTGATCCAAATTCAGACACTTGGCCACTGACTCTTATTTACGACGGTTGCAGTGTCCCAGGGGTCACGTGGATTCATTTAACACCCTTGTGACTAGCTTAACAACTGTCAGTGATCCACTTAACAACTGTGGCATGAAAGGCTGTCAAACGGGGCAAAATTCACTTGACATATGTCTCGCTTAGCAACAACAGTTGTGGTCGTAAGCTGAGGACCTACCTGTAATCGCTGATCAAATTGCAAGGGAACATTTTATTTATTTATTTATTTATTTATTTATTTATTTATTATTTGAATTTATACCCCGCCCTTCTCCTTGCGGACTCAGGGCGGCTGACAGCCTGATAAAAACAACTACAAAAATACCCCAAAAACTATCATTAAAACAAAGTTAAGATGAAATATTAAATTTGGCCTTACTAATTTTTAAAATTGCTTTTAAAACCCCACTAAAAATTTCCCCTTAGGCCAGTCCCGCTTGTTGGAAGAGCCATGTCTTAAGGGCGCGGCGGAAGGAGGGGAGATCCGGGATCACCCGGATCTCTGGGGGTAGTTCGTTCCAGAGGGTGGGGGCTCCCACCGAGAAGGCCCTCCCCCTGGGGGTCGCCAGCCGGCACTGTCTGGCTGACGGCACCCTGAGGAGACCCACTCTGTGGGAGCGTACCGGCCGATGGGGGGTAATCTGCGGCAGAAGGCGGTCTCGGAGATATCCAGGTCCGATGCCATGGAGCGCTTTAAAGATGATGATCAACACCTTGAAGCGCACCCGGAAGGCCACCGGCAACCAGTGCAGCTCACGCAGCAACGGTGTTACATGGGAGCGACGAGTCCCTCCCAACACCGCCCGCGCGGCCGCATTCTGGACCAGTTGGAGCCTCCGGATTGTCCCTTTTTTATGCAAGCGTGCCCTTTGAGGGCAATGCCCCCAGCGCCTTTAAACTCTCCCGGTTGTGCCTGGCTCACCATCCTTCCGGATCCAAAATTTTACCACCGGGCGACAAGGAAAAGGGGCGGGGAGGTCACCTGTCCCGCAGACCTGTTGAAAACAGTTTTCATTGGAAACAGCCAAAAAAGCACTGGAAATCACCGCCAGAGAAGGAGTGGCTTGGCCAAATTAAGAGGGGAAAAAAACTGCTTTATTTCTAAGCCATAAATAGAAGGGAGAGGGGGAAAAAAAAAAAGAGGGAGCGAGGGAATGGAGGCGAGGCGAAGGGACGGCTGCACTTTCCAATAATTAAAACCAGGAGATCTGCAGAGACCGGGGTCGCGTGGAAGATGCTGGTTGAAGGGTTCCTGCTTTTCGCCCTCTTTTTCTTGGCTTGGCAATTTCTACAGATGCAATGGGCACGCCGTCAACTTCCCCCTGGCCCGGCTCCTCTTCCCATCCTCGGCAATTTATGGCTGCTGGACTTTACTCTGAAACGAGAGCCGTTGATGAAGGTAATTTTTGTGTTTCCCCCCCCCCCCAAAAAAAAAATTATTTATTTTTGCAGGAGAGGAGAGGGGAGGGAGAAAAAGAAAGAGGTTATGTTAGCAAGGATCGATCCCTCTCACACAAACGCACATCCCTACAGTTATACGTTAAAGGTGATTGCAACAGGATCAAGTAACCCTCTGCTGGGCTTCAATTTTATTTTACTTTTTCCTGCTCCGTTTTGAAAAATCAACCCCGTTTTTAAAACACGAGGCGAGCCTCGATTCTTTAGATAGAACAAACAGCAGAGTTTGCGGACTTTGGAAAAAAGCAAACACAGGAATGCCTGCCAAGTAGCGTGCCAATTCAAATGGATAAAACCCTATTTGACCGTCAGCAATAGGTGCCTTCTTGTGGACTCTACAAACACAAGCAGGAACTAAATCTCCACGCAACCCTTGGAGATGAGGTCAGTCTACCCAGGTAAGTTCAGGGGATTCGGTCAGAGGTTAAATGGCTTTCCCTAATCTCAGGTCCACTGAATGGCCAATACACCAAAATGCTTGGATTCGCACAACATCCCGATGTAATATGTTGTGTGAAATGTAGCATTGAACTGACTAGGCCAGGGGAAGGCAACCTTGGCTCTTTTATGACTCATGGACTTCAACTCCCAGAATTCCTGAGTCAGCCATGCTGAGGGGAAAGGGAGAGATTTCCAAGCTGAGCCATGCTGGCTCAGGGATTCTGGGAGTTGAAGTCCACGAGTCATTAAGAGGCCATAGTTCCCCCATGCTGGGTCAAGAATTCTGGGAGTTGAAGTCCCCAAGTCATGACGGGGCCATAGTTCCCCCATATTGGCTGAGGAATTCTGGGAATTGAAGTCCACGAGTCATGAAGGGGCCATAGTTCCCCCATACTGGGTCAAGAATTCTGGGAGTTGAAGTCCGCAAGTCATGAAGGGGCCATAGTTCCCCCATGCTGGCTCAGGAATTCTGGGAGTTGAAGTCCACGAGTCATAAAAGAGCCAAGGTTGCCTACCCCTGGACTAGGGGGTAGGTGTTGTGTGAACGCTGTCTCTTTGTGGCCATCCACAAAAGGATACGCCAAGAGCTTTTTGCGAGGCTCTAGCAACTGCCTTATTTTATTTCTGGGTTTATTTTTGCGCTGTAATATGTTCTTATTTGTTTTTCATGTTGTGAGCTGCCGAGAGTCCTATACGTGAAATGAATGGCCATATAAAACAAATAGATAAATATAATAGGGGAGAAAATATGTTTCAAGTTTAAATAAACTAGAATATTCCCGGAAATAGATATTTAGGATGGTTGCAGCGTCCCGGGTTCACGTGATCCCCTTTTGCGACTTTCTGATAAGCAAAATCCATGGGGGGGGGGGAGAGATTCACGTAACCATAGTGTTACTAACAACTGCAGTGATTCATTTAACAACTGTGGAAGCAAAGTCGCAAAGTGGAATAAAGCTCACTTAACAACGGTCTCGCTTAGCAATAGAAATTTTCTGCTCCATTGTGGTCGTATCTGGAGGACTTCCTGTATGGCCAGTTGTGTGGGGGGGTGCACGTGTGTTTAGTGCAGGCACAGACCTGAAACACACATACTGTACCGTGCTGTCTTTCTGGCAAGTTGTTCTGAGAAGCCCTGAGAACGATGTTATGCCAGTAAAAACCAGGCAGTGTAGCAAGTTAGCAAAACTGGGTCTAAGAGAAATGTCACAATCTCCGGAGATCGAAATAGAACTGAGAAATATGGAAGGAAGGAGGCAGAACCAGAAGGCAAGCTGGCAAATGCTACATTTCCCAACAGTGATGTGGAAGCTTCAGTTCCCAGCAAATAAAGAAGGGAGGGACGGAGGGAGGGAGGGAGGGAGGGAGGGAGGAAGGAAGGAAGGAAGGAAGGAAGGAAGGAAGGAAGGAAGGAAGGAAGGAAGGAAGGAAATTGTGTGTGGATGGATGGATGGATGGATGGGTGGATGGATGGATGGATGGGAGGAGGCAAGGAAAGAAAGAAGATGGATGGAAGAATGAAGAAAGGAGGGAGGGAGGGAGGGAGGGAGGGAGGGAGGAAGGAAGGAAGGAAGGAGAGTGGATGGATGGGTGGATGGATGGATGGATGGATGGGAGGAAGCAAGGAAAGAAAGATGGAAGGAAGGAAGGAAGGAAGGAAGGAAGGAAGGAAGGAAGGAAGGAAGGAAGGAAGGAAGGAAGGAAGGAAGGAAGGAAGACCACGGGCAATGACATCCTAAGAGATCATCTTTAGTGCTCCTAAAATATCGCCACTTCCTGCATTTGAATATCAGAGCTGTTACACAGTGTTCTGGAAAGAAAGAAAGAAAGAAAGAAAGAAAGAAAGAAAGAAAGAAAGAAAGAAAGAAAGAAAGAAAGAAAGAAAGAAAGAAAGAAAGAAAGAAAGAAAGGGGGGGGGACAGGACAGGACAATAGAGTTGGAAGGGACTTTGGAGGTCTTCTTGTCCAACTAAAGTCCACCCATCTTAAAACTTGCCAAATTTGAAAAAAAACCAACCACTTCTAATTCAATGGGAGTTGGAAGGGACCTTGGAGGTAGTCTAGTGCAATCTCCTGCTCAAGTAGGAAGCCCTAGAACATCTCAGTCAAATGGCTATCCAATCTCTTCTTAAAAATCTCCAGTGTTGGAGATTTGGAGGCAAGCCGTTCCACCGGTTCATTTGTTCTCACAGTCAGGAAATTCCTCCTCAGTTCTAGGTTAGATCTCTCTTTGATTAGTTTCCGTCCGTTGCTTCTTGTCCGGCCTTCAGGCGCTTTGGAAATAAATAAATAAATAATCCTCTCTCCCTCCCTCCCTCCCTCTCTCAAACCATTACACCGTTTTTCTCCTTGACTCTTTCGTTCCCTCCTTCAGTTAACAAGCATCTATGGAAACATCTACACCATTTGGATGGGGACAGCTCCAATGGTTGTGCTGAATGGCTGCAAGGCCGTGAAAGAAGGACTCGTCACTTACTCAGAGGAGACCTCTGGAAGGCCGCTGCTGCCTCTGTTTAAGGATCTGATGGGCAACAAAGGTCAGCTCTGAACATTTTCCCATAGAAATTGTACCAACCCAGATTTGGGGGCACGTCTGTAATGCCTTGAACCACAATTATTTTTATCGTACGTTGGTGCTTGGCTGTCTTTCCGCTAAGATGGCACCTATAAGGGTCCCAGAAAAACAGCAACCCCTTTGTTGAAATGTCGGGCTGAGAGTAAGTCCTCAACTTACAACAGTGTTACAACTGGGTTCAAAGTTACAACAGCACTGACAAAAGTGACTTATAACCCTTTCCCACACTCATAACTGTTGCAGCATCCCCGTGGTCACGTGCTCAAAATTCAGACACTTGGCAACGGGTTCGTATTTACGACGGTTGCCGTGTCCTGGGGTCACGTGATCTCCTTTTGCGACCGTATGACGAGCAAAGTCAATGGGGGAAGCCAGATTCACTTAACAAGCATGTCACTAACTTCACAACTGCAGTGATTCACTCTAACCACTGTAGCAAGGAAGGTCATAAAATGGGTCAAAATTCACTGAATGTATGTCTCACTTAGCAACGGAAACTTGGCTTTCAATTGTGGTCATAAGCCAAGGACTACCTATAATGGATCTATCTATCTGAGCTATCTCAGAGTTAGGCCCACCACATCATATGCTTATTGAATTAACCTACTTTCTGGGTTTACCCTAAACATTGAAGAATCGGCGAATGAGGTGTAGGGTTCCTGCCTGAGCAGGGGGTTGGACTAGATGACCTCCAAGGTCCCTTCCAACTTTATTATTATTATTATTATTATTATTATTATTATTATTATTATTATTATTATTATTATTATTATTATTATTATTATTATTAAGCTAAAGACATCAAATTAATTTTTAAAAAATGATTTCTTTTCTCCTTAGAAAGCAAGCCTAATAATAATAATAATAAAGTTGGAAGGGACCTTGGAGGTCATCTAGTCCAACCCCCTGCTCAGACAGGAAACCCTATACCATTTTAGACAAATGGCTGTCCAGTCTCTTCTTAAAAACTTCCAGTGTTGGAGCATTCACCGCTTCTGGAGGCAGGTTGTTCCACTGGTTAATTGTTCTAACTGTCAGGAAGTTTCTCCTTAATTCTAGGTTGCTTCTCTCCTTGCTTAGTTTCCATCCGTTGCTTCTTGTCCTGATAGCAGTCTTCCAATATCTCAGGGGCTGCCCCAAAGAAGAGGGAGTCAAGCTATTTTCCAAAATGCCTGAAGGCAGGACAAGAAGCAACGGGTGGAAACTAACCAAGGAGAGGAGCAACCTAGAACTAAGGAGAAACTTCCTGACAGTTAGAACAATTAACCAGTGGAACAACCTGTCTCCAGAAGCGGTGAATGCTCCAACACTGGAAGTTTTTAAGAAGAGACTGGACAGCCATTTGTCCGAAATGGTATAGGGTTTCCTGCCAGAGCAGGGGGTTGGACTAGATGACCTCCAAGGTCCCTTCCAACTTTATCATCATCATCATCATCATCATCATCATCATCATCATCATCATCATTATTATTATTATTCTATATAGTATTGTTCAGACATTAAATGTCAACAACATGCAGTATAAGGACTATAACAGCCATGAAGTAGGACAGACAGGCAGAAGACTACAGAGCACATCCATGAACACCAACTAGCTGTGAGAAGACAAGATGAAAACACCTTAAGGGAACGACACATTGATAGACTTAAACCACAGATTCAGTTGGGAAGCTGCGAGCATCTTAGACCAAGCCAAATCCAAAACTGCTAGATGTCTATGGGGATTCTCAGTCATCCAGATCATGGTTGTCCCAAAGGTGATTTTTTTTTTTAGGAGGCAAGTGGATTTTTTTTTTTTGTTTTTCTTTGAAGACATTTCACTTCTCATCCAAAAAGCTTCTTCAGCTCTGAATTCTCTAGCAAAATTGCTAGAGGATTCCCGGAAGTCTGCCACACAGACAAATCAGCCATCAACAGACACATGGAGATAAACAACATCTACATATCATTTAAAAGAGACGATCAAAAACCTAAAAAAAAGCCCACAGCAATTTATTCAATAGATCAGTGTTTCTCCACTTTGGAGACTTTAATTGCGTGGATTTCAACTTCAACTTTAAAAAAAAAAGATGCTGAGACTCTAGAAAGAGTGTAGAGAAGAGCAACAAAGATGATTAGGGGACTGGAGGCTAAAGCATATAAGGAATGGTTGCTGGAATTGGGTATGTCTAGTTTAACGAAGAGAAGGACGAGGGGGGACATGATAGCAGTCTTCCAGTATCTCAGGGGCTGCCCCAAAGAAGAGGGAGTCAAGCTATTCTCCAAAGCACCTGAAGGCAGGACAAGGAGCAACAGATGGAAACTAATCAAGGAGAGAAGCAACCTAGAACTAAGGAGAAACTTCCTGACAGTTAGAACAATTAACCAGTGGAACAACCTGCCTCCAGAAGCGGTTAATGCTCCAACACTGGAAGTTTTTAAGAAGAGTCTGGACAGGCCGAAATGGTATAGGGCTTCCTGCCTGAGCAGGTTGGACTAGATAATCTCCAAGGTCCCTTCCAACTTTATTATTATTATTATTGTTATTATTATTGTTATTATTATTATTATTATTATTATTATTGTTGTTGTTGTTGTTGTTGTTTGTTTGTTTGTTTGTTTGTTATTATTCCAGAATTCCCCAGTTATCGTGTTTAGGATGAGTCGAAACCCACTCATCTTAAAGTTGTCAAGGTAGAGAAACACTGCAACGGAGCACGGTTACGACAATTATAGTTAGTCACAGTTGAAACCAAACTGAGATAAAATAACCCAGCTGTTGTCAATGGAATCCTCCGTCATCCAGGTCATGGATGTCCCAAAGGTGCTTTTTCAAGAGGCGACTGGACTTTCTCGTTTTTCCCTTGAAGAGGTTTCGCTTCTCATCCAAGAAGCTTCTTCAGTTCTGAAGAAGAAAAGCCAGTTGCCTCTTGAAAAAGCACCTTTGGGGATCCAGCTGTTGTACCATGGTATCATGCTCAAAGATAAGGTGTCCCAACTTTGTCCCGCAGGTGTTTTTATGACCACCGGCCCCGTCTGGAAGCAGCAGAAGCGCTTTGTCATGTTGACACTGCGAAACCTGGGTATGGGAAAGAAGATCCTGGAGAACCGGATCCAGGAGGAGGCGCGGAATCTTCTGAAGGTGTTTACAAGCAAGAAAGGTGATCTCTTTTTTCTCTCTCCCTGCACAATAAATCAGCAATGAGCAACCTTGTAATGGTCCAGTGCAGGGATAGGCAACCTTGGCCCTTTCATGACTCGTGGACTTCAACTCCCAGAATTCCTGAGCCAGCATAGCTCAGCTTGGAAACCTCTCCCTTTCCCCTCAGCATGGCTGGCTCAGGAATTCTGGGAGTTGAAGTCCATGAGTCATAAAGGAGCCAAGGCTGCCTACCCCTGGTCCAGTGTAATGTTGGGATTTTTTTTTCTCCGTCGCTCTTCTTTTCAACTTTGTTATTCTAATTTACGCCCGGTCGAGTGGCAGCAGGTAGCCATAGCTTGTGGCATCTAAGTATATTTGAGCTTGGTTAATATTTGGAAAGGAGACCACCAGGATACCTCTGGCTCTCTCAAGTAGAGACTGGGACATTAGAAAAGCATTCAAGAGGAAGAAAATGCAATATACGTGTTGTTTTCCCCAAAATGCTTGGAGATTAGATAGATGAGAGATGATGAGAGAAAGAGAGAGATGATAGAGATAGATAGATAGATAGATAGATAGATAGATAGATAGATAGATAGATAGATAGATAGATAGATAGATAGATAGATAGATAGATAGATAGATAGATAAGTAGGTAGGTAGGTAGGTAGGTAGGTAGGTCAGTAGGTCGGTCGGTAGGTCGGTAGGTCGGTCGGTAGGTCGGTAGGTAGGTCAGTAGGTAGGTAGATAGATAAGAGAGACAGAGAAATGATAGATAATATATAGAGAGAAAGATAAGAGAGATGAGAGAGAGAGGCAGACAGAGAGAAGAGACACAGAGAGATGATAGATAAATGATAGAAAGAGAGAGAATGAGATAAGGGGTGGATGGGTGGATAGATGGATGGATGAAAGGTAGACAGAGATAAATAGATGAGATGAGAAAGAGAGACAGAGACAGAGAGAAGAGAGACACAGAGAGATGATAGATAGATGATAGATAGATTAGACAGATAGACAGACAGACAGACAGACAGATAGATAGATAATAAGAGAGAGAATGAGATAAGGGGTGGATGGATGGATGGATGGATGGATGATAGATAGACAGATAAATAGATGAGAGAGAGAGAGAGAGACAGAGACAGAGAAGAGAGAGATGATAGATAGATAGATAGATAGATAGATAGATAGATAGATAGATAGATAGATAGATAGATAGATAGATGATAGATAGATGATAGATGATAGATAGATAGATAGATAGATAGATAGATAGATAGATAGATAGATAGATAGATAGATAGATAGATAGATAGATAGATAGATAGATAATAAAGAGAGAATGAGATAAGGGGTGGATGGATGGATAGATAGATGGATGGATGATAGGTAGACAGTGATAAATAGATGAGAGAGAGGGAGGGAGGGAGGGAGAGAGAGAGAGAGAGAGAGAGAGAGAGAGAGAGAGAGAGAGAGAGAGAGAGAGAGAGAGAGAGAGAGAGAGAGAGAGAGAGAGAGAGAGAGAGAGAGAGAGAGAGAGAGAGAGAGAGAGAGAGAGAGAGAGAGACTGTATGCATGAGTTGACGTATGTATGAATCCAGCCTAGGATGCTATATAGCAGGGATCCCCAACCCCCAGGCTGCAAACTGGTCTGCAGCCTGTCAGGAACCAGGCCACGCAAGTAAGCGAAGCTTCATTGGCGCATGCACAAGATCTAAGTAGTGCACAAAACCATCATTCCCCCCCCCCCAGTCCATGGAAAAATTGTCTTCCACAAAACCGGTCCCTGTTGCCAAAAAGATTGGGGACCACTGCTACCAAGGTTCCACCTCTGGGTCTTTACTCTCTCTGATTAAGCCTCCGGTGTGAACACAGCTCTATTTTCTCCCTTCGCAGGATCACCCTTTGACCCCCGGACCGCTCTAGGCCATGCTGTCGCAAACGTCATATGCACTTTTGTGTTCGGTCAACGCTTTCCCGAAGAGGATGCCCATTTCAACAAATTGTTAAAAACTATCCACATGATTGTCTACGTTCCTGGTAGCGTCTGGGGCAGGGTAAGTGCTCTGTTTTTCTCTTTATTACTATGTGGATGTCTCTCAGTTGGAGTTGGCCCACTTCAGGGCTGGCAAGTCCTGGGTCTGTGGGACTTGTGACCCCAGATGGTTCTGTACCACCGTCCATGCTCCTCGCATTTCCTGATGGTCTGTATAAAAAAATAGTGGTGGTTTAAAAAAAAAAAAAAGTCCAAATAGTTGGTCTGCTCTCCTGGTCATTCTATAGCAGTGGTGGCGAACCTATGGCACGGGTGCCAGAGGCGGCACTCAGAGCCCTCTCTGTAGGCACGCGCGCCGTCGCCCCAGTCCTAGGCCTTCCGCTGGGTTTTATAAAACCTTTTCGCTTTAGGCCTCCGCCGCTGTGTGCAAAAAAAAAAAAAGGTTCAATCAATCAGTCCATTTCAACTTCTCGCGGGGGAAAAAAAAAGATCTTGCAAAGTTGGAATTGATTGATTGAACTTTTTAGTCCCACCCAGTCTGCCATTACCACCGCAGCCACGGCCACCCAATTGGCCATGCCCATCCAATGGGACACACAACCGTGCATCTCATGGCCCCCACAGCCAGGCCACTCCCCATTCGGCGACCTTCCCCCCCCCACGCCCGTTCAATGACCCGGCTGCCCTCCCACCTCCTCTTCCCTTTCACTCCCCTCCCAAGCCGGACTGCCATGGGCAGGAGAGGCTCGGTCCCCTTTCCTGGTCCTCCACCACCATTTTGGAGCCAGGAGTGACAATGAAAGGCTAGGCCACGGGCAGGCAGCCTTGGCTCTTTTATGACTCGTAGACTTCAACTCCCAGAATTCCTGAGCCAGCCATGCTGAGGAGAAAGGGAGAGGTTTTCTGCCTGAGCAGGTTGGACTAGATGATCTCCAAGGTCCCTTCCAACTTTATTATTATTATTCTTTCTTTCTTTCTTTCTTTCTTTCTTTCTTTCTTTCTTTCTTTCTTTCTTTCTTTCTTATTATTCCAGAATAATAAGGATTATTAATAATAATAATAATTTAGGCCTCCGCCACTGTGTGCAAAAAAAAAAAAGGTTCAATCAATCAGTCAATTTCAACTTCTCGCGGGGGAAAAAAAAGATCTTGCAAAGTTGGAATTGATTGATTGAACTTTTTAGTCCCACCCAGTCTGCCGTTACCACCGCCACCACGCCCACCCAACTGGCCACGCCCACCCAACGGGCCACGCCCACCCGGCACCCGACGATGCATAAGTGGGTTTTGGGTTGCAGTTTGGGCACTCGGTCTCTAAAAGGTTCGCCATCACTGTTCTATAGAATGTTTGATCACCTGTTTACCTCACTTAGTCTCTCTATAGAAGGGTAAAACGAAAGGCTTCGAAATGACTTTAAGTAACATCTCATTCAGGGTAAACCTCAACATCTTTAAGTTGTGCGGACTTCAACGCCCAGAATCCCTCAGCCAGGCCTCCAACCTTGGCAACGTTACGACTTGTGGACTTCAACTCCCAGCTTGGCACGGCTGGCTAAGGAATTCTGGGAATTGAAGTCCACAAAGGGTAAAGTTGCCACGGTTGGGGTCCCCTGCTTTCAAATGAAAGAATTCCCCCACCTGTGAAGGAGCATTGCAGGATGTGGAGATCACCCAATAGCCTGCCGATCAATTCTCACCTCGTGTCCTTCTGCATTGTCTCCATTTTGCCGCCTTGCTACAGGTCTACGACTCTTTCCCCACAATCATGCGGAAATTTCAGAGGCCTTACCAGCAGTTGTTTGAACACAATGAATTCATGCACAATTTCATCAAGGACAAGATCCAGAGTCACAAGGAGAGATGGAAAGAAGGCGACGAACCACAGGATCTGATTGACTTCTATCTGGATTTCATCGCCAAGGCAAGGAGAAGGCTTTTGCATAGCTTTTCGCCCAGCTCAACCTTCCCATGACTAGTCATCTTGGCTAGGAACAGGATAGCCAGGGCATGTAGTGAGGGACACAGGTCAAGACGTTAAGATGGTGTTTGTAATCACAGAGTTGTGGCCACCATCTTTACTGTGGAATCCTTGGTGCTCTCTGAACTTGGTTGTTTTCTTGCAGATGTTTCATTACCAACCAGGTAACATCAGCGTTCCTAACTGGGTTAATGAAACGTCTGCAAGAAAACAACCAAGCTCAGAGAGCACCAAGGACTCTACAGTAGTCCTCATCCTCCTCTTCCTCTTCTGCCTCCTCCTCCTCCTCTTCCTCCCCCTCCCCCTCCTCCTCCTCCTCTCTACAAACCTCACTCCTTACTAGCACTGATTATGTTTTACCTAGCTGGGTAATGAAACGTCTGCAAGAAAACAACCAAGCTCAGAGAGCACAAAGGACTCTACAGTAGTCCTCCTCCTCCTCCTCCTCCTCCTCCTCCTCTTCCTCCTCCTCCTCCTCCTCCTCTCTACAAACCTCACTCCTTACTGGCACTGATGATGTTACCTAGCTGGGTAATGAAACGTCTGCAAGAAAACAACCAAGCTCAGAGAGCACCAGGGATTCCACTGTTGAACCATGAGCTACAAAGATTCTCTTCTATTGCTACCATCTTGACTTTTGCACGCGCGCGCACACACACACACACACACACCTCCATTCTCCATACACCTTGTAAGTAGCCAATATCCAAATGATGACTCCCTGTTCTGTGTAGGACCAGCCTCTCATACGTAACACCAGCCTCTTTCTTGACTTCATAAGTTAATGGGTGCAATGGTATAATGCAGGGGTAGGCAACCTGGGCTCTTTTATGACTCGTGGACTTCAACTCCCAGAATTCCTCAGCCAGCCATGCTGAGGGGAAAGGGAGAGGTTTCCAAGCTGAGCCGTGCTGGCTCAGGAATTCTGGGAGTTGAAGTCCACGAGTCCTAAAAGAGCCAAGGTTGCCTACCCCTGGTATAATGGATAGATCTTGGGAGACTGATGAAGAGGGACTGCCTAGGGAACTGTCAGATAAGAGGGCGCGTAGCCCTCAGCTGCACAGTCAATGGATCAAGAGGCTTAGAAGGGCTATAAAGATGACGGTGGGAAAACAGTACCGGTACTTTCAGAGTTGCAAAAACCTGTTAATGTAACCTGACAACGAAGCAGAATTAGTTCACAAGTAGTCCTTGTCTTACAGCAGTTCCTTTAGTGACTGTTCGAAATTACAACGAAAAAGTGCTTTGTGACCCTTTTTCACACTGACAACCCTTGCAGCATCCCCCGCGCTCACGTGATCCAAATTCAGACACTTGGCAACCGACTCATTTTTGTAACGGTTGCGGCATCCCGGGGATGTCACGTGAATCCCTTTGGCGCCCTTCTGACGAGCCAAGTCAAATGGGGAAGCCAGATTGACTTAACAACCGTGTTACTAACTGTAGCAAGAAAGGTGGTAAAACGGGGAAATTGTCTCCAACTTTGGGCTCAAATGTTGTCGTACGTCGAGGACTAACCTGCCTCAGGGCAATGTCTGGTCTACCTGGGGAGGCTGAGAGTGAGAAAGAGAGGGAACTCAGAACAGAGATTTCTTCTGATTCGACGGGAAAACTTTTATCCTTCCGACAGGCGGATCTAACGAAAAAGCTCCCGCTTTACATCTCTTTTCTCCTATATTCCATCTCCAGAGCAAAGACGACTCGACTTCCATTTCAAGGGAGGACAACATGGTCCAAACTATTGCTGACCTGTTGATTGCAGGAGCAGAAACCAGCACCACCACTTTGTACTGGGGTCTACTTTATTTGCTGAAATGTCCTGATGTGCAAGGTAGGTGACTGGAGCTGCCAGGGCTTTGGAAATGCGGTTGTCTGTTCACTGGGTGAAAATGATCCACAGATCGTCCTCAACCTACAACAATTCATTTACGGGCCATTCAAAGTGACAACGGCACTGAAAAATAGTAACTTATGACCGTTTTTCAGAGATAACAACAACAACAACAACAACAACAACAACAACAACAACAACAATAATAATAATAATAATAATAATAATAATAATAATAATAATAATAATACCACTTGAACACCATTGGCATTGACAAATTCGCCATTAGTCAATTGCAAAAGGCGGCCTTACTAGGAACTTCTTCCATCCTGCGACGAGATCTGTAATACCATCAAACATCCACATCTGCCTATCCCAGGTCCTTGGGAAGGACTCGATAGGTAGACAAAATGCCAAATCCAGTCTGAACATCTGGCTGACTATGCGATGATCAATAATAATAAAAAGTTGGAAGGTACATTAGAGGTCATCTAGTCCAACTCCCTGTCCAGGCAGGAAACCCTATACCATTTCAGACAAATGGTTGTCCAGTCTCTTCTTAAAAACTTCCAGTGTTGGAGCATTCACCGCTTCTGGAGGCAGGTTGTTCCACTGGTTAATTGTTAATTGTTAATTGTTCTCACTGTCAGGAAGTTTCTCCTAGGTTGCTTCTCTCGTTGATTAGTTTCCATCCGTTGCTTCTTGTCCTGCCTTCAGGCCTTTGGAGAATAGTTTGACTCCCTCTTCTTTGGGGCAACCCCTGAGATATTGGAACTCTGCTATCATGTCCCCCCTTGTCTTTCTCTTCGTTAAACTAGACATACCCAATTCCAGCAACCGTTCCTTATACGTTTTAGCCTCCAATTCCCTGATCATCTTTGTTGCTCTTCTCTGTACTCTTTCTAGAGTCTCAACCTCTTTTTTACATTGTGGTGACCAAAACTGGATGCCGCATTCCAAGTGTGGCCTTACCAAGGCCTTGTAAAGTGGTATTAACCCTTCACGTGATCTTGATTCTATCCCTCTGTTAATGCAGCCTAGCACTGTGTTGGCTTTTTTTGGCAGCTGCAGCACACGGCTGGCTCCTATTTAAGTGATTGTCCACTAGGACTCTGAGATCCGACTTAAAACCTTTGTAGCCCCCCCCCCATGATCATGATGCAAAAGGGGATCATGTGACTCCGGGACACTGCAACTGTCATAAATACGAGACAGTTAACAGTAAGAACAATTAACCAATGGAAGGACTTCCCTCCAGAAGTTGTGGCTGCTCCAACACTGGAGGTTTTTAAGAAGAGACTGGACAGCCATTTGACACCCCCCCCCTCCCAGGGATACCGCAACCATAATAAATATGAGCCAGATGCCAAGCATCTGGATTTTAATCATGCGATGCTGCAACGGTCGTAAGTGTGAAAAATGGTGCTAAGTCACTTTGTTTCCAGTGCCATTGGAACTTTGAACGGTCACTGAATGAGCTGTTGTAAGTTGAGGACTACCTGTACTTTCAAGCGAAAATCTTGCCTCGATACGTGTTGTTTTTCTTGGGCACTCAACCTAGCACTTGTCAGTGTTGGCTACTTCGTGGCAAAGGCCAGATTAAGATAATTCCTGTGATGTATTTATCTATAGAAAAAGTCCACCATGAAATAGATACCGTTCTGGGACCTTCTCAAACGATCACGTACGAGGATCGGAACAGATTACCCTACACGAATGCCGTGCTACATGAAATTGTTCGCTACAGCAACGTTACGATCACTGGACCCTTGCGGGAATGCCTGAAGGACTTTGATATGTTGGGATTCCCAATTAGAAAGGTAAAAGTCTCTCTTCTCTCCCTCCCTCCCTTCTCCTCCCTCTCTCTCTTCCTCCCTCCATCCCTCTCTTCCTCTTTCTCCCTCTCTTCCTC
>NW_015386352.1:1035427-1039426 GCF_001527695.2 Protobothrops mucrosquamatus
ATCCCTCCCTTCCTCTTTCTCCCTCTCTCCCTCTCTTCCTCCCTCCCTCCCTCCCTTCTCCTCCCTCTCTCTTCCTCCCTCCCTTCCTCTTTCTCCCTCTCTCCCTCCCTCTCCCTCTCTCCCTCTGTCCACTCACTCTCAGCAGCTTGTGGGAGACTTATTGGCAAAAGTTAAGAGCTCAGGCCTTGCAAAATACAGGCTAAATTTACATTCCGCTTAGTGACACAAGGACTGTTTTCTTAGTTGTTGCAATACACTGAATCCCAAACAAGCCACAGAGGCTGGGTTTGCAAAACACTAAGCGAGAGAAATAGGTTAAAAGTAAGCAGCATCAGTGTGTTCTGTAAGGGCAGGTAATCCTCGATTGACAGCTGTTTGTAAGTTTGTAGTGACCATTTGTAATCAGTGGAACAACCTGCCTCCAGAAGTTGTGGGTGCTCCAACACTGGAGGTCTTTAAGAAGAGACTGGACAGCCATTTGTCTGAAATCGCATAGGGTTTCCTGCCTGAGCTGGGGGTTGGACTAGAAGACCTCCAAGGTCCTTTCCAACATTCTGATGATGATGATGTGATAATTTAAATTGTCAAAATTTAAATTGTACCTTTGGTCTTGCTGCAGCTTTCATATAAAAAACAAAGTTCCATGTTTCCCCCCCCCCCCCCAGTAGCTTATCCATCAGTCCCCGCAAAAAGATCTCTGCTTTCAGTTGTATATGAATCTTTAACATTATTATTATTTGTAACTTCTGGACTGTGTCATAAATACTTGGGAGGAAGGGGTGTCATAACTTTCAACCTTCGCTAAGCGAACTGTCGTAACTTGAGGACGATCTGTATTCTGTTCCGTGAAGTCCGTGTTGTTGTAAAAGCCAAAAGGCTAACTTTGAAAGTGGAAAGCAACAAGCGAAATCGTGGATAAAAGTGGGTAAATTGAAAGTAAAAAAACACACACACAAACTGATGAAAATAAGAGCAAAATCTTATTTTGCTGGGGAATTGTGGGAGCCAAACTCTACAGGTCATCGTCCATTTACGATCAGTTGATTAGCCACCGTTCTAAGTTATAAGACACCCCTAAAAAGCTGCTTATGACCTGGGGTGAAAGTTCCAGCTTTGGTCCCCCCTGTGGTGAACTCATCAAATTTGCAGATGACACCAAACTGGCAGGAGTAGCTGATACCCCAGAAGACAAACTCAGGATCCAAAAAGATCTTGACCAACTCAAACAATGAGCCCTATCCAACAAAATGAGTTTCAACGTGGAGAAAAGCAAAGTCTTACATTTAGGAAGGAAAAAGTCAAAGGTACAAATACAGACTGGGCGAGACCTGGCTCAACAACAGTAACTGTGAGAGGGACCTTGGAGTCCTGGTGGACGATCACTTGACCATGAGCCAGCACTGTGCAGCAGCAGCAGCCAAAAAAGCTAATACAATCCTGGGTTGCACAAACAGAGGCATAGAATCAAGATCCCGCGAAGTATTAGTACCGCTTTATAAAACCCTAGTGAGGCCACACCTGGAATACTGAAGCCCATTTTGGTCACCATATCACAAAAAAGATGTTGAGAGTTTGGAAAAAAATCAGAGAAGAGCAACTAAGATGATCCAAGGCCTGGAGACTAAAACATACGAAGAACGGCCGCAGGATTTGGGTTTGGCTAGTCTAAAGAAAAGAAGAAATAGGGGAGACATGATAGCAGACTTCCAGTATCTGAGGGGCTGCCACAAAGATGAGGGGGTCACTTTATTCACCAAAGCACCAGAGGGAAGGACGAGAAACAATGGTTGGAAACTGATCAAGGAGAGGAGCAACTTGGAACTAAGGAGAAACTTCCTGAGAGTGAGGACAATTAACAAGTGGAACAGCTTGCCACCAGAAATCATAGGCGCTCCATCACTGGAGATTTTCAAGAAGAGACTGGACATTCACCTGTCTGGGACGGTATAGGTTCTCCTGCTTGAGCAGGGGACTGGACTAGAAGACCTCCAAGGTCCCTTCCAGAATCTATTCTATTCTAATTCAACTGACCCACATTTACAATTGTTTGCAGCATTCTGTGGTCACATGACCATGATTTATGACTTTTTTGTGCCCCAAACTGACATTTAATTCCAGTTTACAGCAAAAAAAAAAAAAAAAAAAAGGCCCATAGCAAACAATTCACTTAAAGAACACAGCATTTGCTTTTAACAGCCACAGCTGATTAAGTGGCGACGGCTTTAAAACCAGGACAACTTATAAACGTAATTGCCAAGCTCAGTTACAGTCATAAGTTGAGGACTACTTGTTCACAGCCTGGCGAGGGATTGCTGGGAGGTCCACCCCCTTACAGTTACTGAGATCAATAAATTCTGTTCTAGCCTGTATTCTGAATTTCAGCTTATTCAGCTGGGTCTTTGCCCTTCCCACCACTGTTGGAAAAGAGAAAACATGCAGAATTTTTGGCCTCCTTCTCAGGATGGTTGAACAGATAATTTATAAAACAAGAACTCACATTTCCTTTTTCTCCTCCCCCCCCTTCCAGGGAACCCTTTTGCTGCCCAATGCTCATTCGGTGTTGTATGATCCAGAATACTGGGACACTCCTTGGAAATTCAATCCGGCGCATTTCCTTGATTCTGAAGGCAATTTTGTGAACAATGAAGCTTACCTGCCATTCTCAACAGGTAACGAAGGGGTCAATATGATTCTCTTTTCCAGAATCCAGCCTGAACCGATTTTTAAAAAACCATACAACAGGGGTCTTCAAACTTGGCCCTTTTATGACTTGTGGACTTCAACTCCCAGAACTCCTCAGTTCTGGGAGTTGAAGTCCACAAGTCATAAAAGGGCCAGGTTTGAAGACCCCTGTCTTAAATCTAACAAACAAAATGGAGGCTGGCTGAGGAATTCTGGGAGTTGAAGTCCACAAGTCATAAAAGGGCCACGTTTGAAGACCCCTGCCCTAGAGCAATGTTTCTCAACCTTGGCAACTTTAAGAAGTATGGACTTCAATTCCCAGAATTCCCCAGCCTGCACGCTAGCTAGAGAATTCTGGCACTTGAAGTCCACACTTCTTAAAGTTTCCAGGAATGATAAATACAGATAGTCCTCGACTTGCAAAGAACAATTGAAGCCAAAAATTTTGTTGTTAAGCCAGACAGTTGTTAAGTAGGTTTTGTCCCATTTTATGATTTTTCTTGCCACAGTTGTTAAGTAAATCACTACAGTTTTAAGTTAGTAACACAGTTGTTAAGTTGTTAAGCTTCCCCATTGACCTTGCTGGTCAAAAAGTCACAAAAGATGATCACATAATCCCGGGACACTGCAACTGTCATAAATATGAGCCAGTTGCCAAGCAGGCAGTTTGATCATGTGACCATGGGCTGCTGCAATGGCCGTATGAAAAACGGTCATAGGTCACTTTTTACAGTTCTATTGTAACTTTGAACAGTCACTAAATGAATGATTGCAAGTCAAGGACTACAATAGATAAAGAAAGGAAGGAAGGAAGGAAGGAAGGAAGGAAGGAAGGAAGGAAGGAAGGAAGGAAGGAAGGAAGGAAGGAAGGAAGGAAGGAAGGAAGATGATAGAACGGATTGTAGATAGATGATTAGATAGATAGATAGATAGATAGATAGATAGATAGATAGATAGATAGATAGATAGATAGATAGATAGATAGATAGATAGATAGATAGATAGATGATAGATAGATAGATAGATAGATAGATATAGATAGATAGATAGATAGATAGATAGATAGATAGATAAATAGAGTGATGCTAGATTGATAGATGATGATGATAGAGAGAGATTTTATTTATTTATTTATTTTTTCATAATTTATATGCCGCCCTTCTCCCCACGGGACTCAGGGCGGCTCACAGCATATTAAAATAACACAATACAAACAACACACACAACATTTCCCCTATAAAAGCCAATTAAAACCAAATATTTGTAGCTGTGACATTATTAAAATCATTAAAAATTATCCCTATTTAAAATTCACCC
>NW_015386352.1:1039762-1071904 GCF_001527695.2 Protobothrops mucrosquamatus
AGAGAGAGAGAGAGAGAGAGAGAGAGAGAGAGAGAGAGAGAGAGAGAGAGAGAGAGATCCAGCCACCATTGTAAGTTACTAATTCTTCTCTAGAAGTTTGGCTCTTTTCCCCCATCTATGCTTCATTTAAGGTGGCCGTCCTTAATTCATAATCATTATTCCTTGGCAGCTATGTAAAAAAGCAAATATCTAGGTAGAGTACGATTTCATTTGAAATGTGCTTCCTTTTGTTTTCAAACCCTCCCTTAAACCAATGGCTTTTGCTTCCTCCTTCCCTCGCAGGGCGCCGTACCTGTGTGGGGGAGTCCCTGGCCCGAGTTGAGCTCTTCATTTTCTTCACCAACCTTCTCCATTCGTTCAAGTACCAGCTCCCACCAGGAGTAAAGGACATCAGCTTTGGGGAAATCACAGGGGCCATCCGCCAGCCCTTCCCGTATAACCTCTGTGCTTTTCCACGCTAAGTCGCCAGATGGAGTTGATGGAGCAAGAGAGAAAGACTTTGGAATCATTTCACGTCTTCTCACTTAAGCTCTTAGATGTCCTCAATCTTCCGGGACCATCTTTGTGCATCTTATTTGTCTCCAAAATGCATAAAACTGTTGAAGGAAAAGTCTTCATCATGGTTCAGTCCAAGCCGGGAATAAACAACATGGCGACTGCTTTAGAAAGAAGGTTGCAGTTTATTGAAGAGGAGAGCCAGACAGAAAGATGGCTCTGGAAGAAAAGGGAGCGAGCACATGTAGGGAGTGGGTTTTTATACCCCCTGGAGCCTTTGGTTTGGAGTTGTTTCCTGTTTGTATTTCCTGTGTCATGTATTCTGACCTGAGTCTGGGTGTGCCCTTTGGAATCTGTGAGTTAATTCTATTATGTCCTGTCTTAGAGTTTGGGTGGGGTATGTAGATTTTAGGTGTCTTTGTCTTCTTAATCTTCTAGCTTCAACCTTCCTGAATGGTTTACATCTGCATTTCTACAGAGCTGGTTTCTGCTTGGGGAAGGGAGAATTGGGGCTATTAAGAAAAAGTGGTCATGCTTTTCTGCCTCTTTAAGATCCTTTGAGGAAATATATTTTTCTGCCCTTTTAATATTTCCTTTTTCTGGGGGGCTGACTTCCCACAAAACGAAGCTACTCAGAAGCAAATGTCTATCCATTCAAGCTTATTACAATACAGATACTCCTCGACTTAACAACCATTTGTTTCGTGGCGTTCAAAGTTGCGACGATTTATGACCGTTTTTCACAGTTACGACTGTCGCAGCATCCCCGTGGTCATGTGAACAAAATTCAAAAGCTTGGCAACAGGATCATAGATACGGTGGTCGCTGTGTCCTGGGGGGGGGGTGTCGTCACATGATCCCCTTTTGCGACTTTCTGACAAGCAAAGTCAATGTTGAAGCCAGATTCACTTGATAACCGTGTTAGTAACTTCACAGCCGCAGCGATTCACTTAACAATCGTTGACAAGAAAGGTCATAAAATGGGGCAAAGCTCTCTTCACAAATATCTTGCTTAGTAATGGAAATGTTGGGCTTAATTGCGGTCATAGGTTGAGGACTACGGTATGTTGTACAATTGAAATTCTACAAGCTTGGTTTGGGGGCTGCAAACATGTCATTATTAACAGGCTCCGGGTCATTTAAGTGCATAGGTCAGGGGTGTCAAACTCAATTTCATTGAGGGCCACATCAGCATTGCGGTTGCCCTCGGGGTGGTGGTGGAGGGGTGTGGCCAGGGTGGGTGCGGCCTACTGGGTGGGCATGGATGGAGTGGGTGTAGCCTACTGGGTGGGCATAGCCAGCTCTACATCGTTCGCGTCAAGGGTGCCTGTGGGGGCCTGGGCAGAAGTGGGATAGATCTGAGGGTCTCTGGCAGAAGGGGGTGGGACCGGGGCAAGTGCCAAGGCATGGTCCATTTCTTCATTCCTCACAAAGGGTGACACCTCCCCAGCAGGCACCCAGGGGGCAGGGCCCACACAGCAAGGGCTGGTTCCTCACTGTTTCTAGACGGCCTTGTGGAGCTAAGACTGAATGCGTTTCAGCATAGATGGCCGCCACAACATTGTACATTGGCTCCCGGCTGGCCTGGGCCAGGGCCAAGGCAGCGGGGGCCATTCCCTCACTGTTTCCAGGATGGCTTCGCGGGCCACATGAAACCACTTCGCTTGCCGCATCCGGCCCCCGGGCCTTGTGTTTGACATGTCTGGCATAGGTTGAATTTGACATTGAACAGGTAGGATCAGGTGGCAGGTGAGCAACACACAAGGAAGAAGATACCGTGGGAGTGGACAGGTGACGGTTACATTTATCTCTACTTGCTTAGCATAGGTTAGCATAATGTAGGTTAGCATGGGGGGATGTCAGAGAAAAGGGGGGGGGGGTCAACCTATTCTCCAAAGCCCCTGAAGGCAGGACAAGAAACAACAGATGGAAACTGATCAAGGAGAGAAGCAATCTAGAACTAAGGAGGAATTTCCTGACAGTGAGGACAATTAACCAGTGGAACAACCTGCCTCCAGAAGTTGTGGGTGCTCCATCACTGGAGGCTTTTATGAAGAGACTGGACAGTCACCTGTCTGATGGTGTAGGTTGTCCTGCTTAAGCGAGGGGCTGGACTAGAAGACCTCCCAGGTCCCTTCCAGCTGCATTCTGTTCTAAAACCCACAAAAGTTCATGCTTTTGAACCAAATCGGTTACAGGTAGTCCTCGACCTAACGACCGTAACTGAGCCCAAAATTTCTGTTGCTAAGCAAGACAGCTGTTAAGTGAGTTTTTTAAGGTCTCCTACTTTAAGCAGGCAGTTGGACTAGAAGACCCCCAAGGTCCCTTCCAACTCAGTTATTCTGTGTTGTATTGTATAAACAATAATGTACATTTGTTTATTTCTGGTGTACCTGCTTTCTGGTCCTGCTTCTGTGAGATGTAAAAACTCCAAATTTTGATACTCGCAATACGAAGACAAGTCTGGTTAACAAAACAAAGTTTTATTGGAGAAAAACATAAAAATAATAAGAAGAGAAGAGAAGAGAAGAGAAGAGAAGAGAAGAGAAGAGAAGAGAAGAGAAGAGAAGAGAAGAGAAGAAAGGCGTTTGCAAACGCAGCCTCCTGGACCCTTCCCAAAGTGGATCGGGTTCCACGAGCACAAAGAGCAGTTTCCAAGCTATACAATTTATACCTTTTACAATGCAGCCATGCCTAAGAAACCCTCCCATTCCCTTTCTCTATATTCTTTGAAGTTGCTTTACATTTTAAAAGGTCATCCTGGCAATTTCCGTCCATCCGCTGTGGTCTTCTCTTTGTTTATTTGTAATTTCCACTTTGTGATCTTATCTTTGTTTATTTGTACCCTCTACTCAAGTAGGTCATCATTCATTGTCTTTGCCGATTACTTTTGTTGTGGTCACTTTACATAGGCAGGAAGCAGTAGACAGATCTTCTCACACACTTGGCAGTGCATTGCTACACTTGCGTTACAGTGTTACACTTGTGCTAAATAGACAGTCTCATATAATGGCAATTACATTTCTACAATTATATTTCTACAATTTATAAAAGAATAACTTTTATTCCCTTCACTGACTGTATTCCTTAATAAATACTCATTTTTTTTCATTTTGATCTGAATTTATGGCAGTGTCTGATATGATCCACGAGAAAGGGCGTAATGCTTTGTGCCACAGAACAATTTACAGAGGAAAAGGACGAGCCGGTCTACTTACCAGCTATTCATTCTGCCATCGTTCGCCGTTTCTTCCCCAGAGGTCAAGACATAGGAATTTTCAACTCCCAGCATTCCCAGCCAGGAGTTCTAAAATCTCGCTGCTTGAGCCAGAATCAGAATCTGACAAGTTTGGAGGTTTTGGCATTCACGGTACGGTAGTCCTCGACTTACAACAGTTCATTTAGTGACCGTTCAAAGTTACTACAGCACTGAAAAAAGGGACTTCTCATTTTTCATATGGCCATTGCAGCATCTTCTGTGGTCGTGTGATCAAAATTCGGACACTTGGCAACTGATTCATATTTATGACGGTTGCAGTGTCCCCCGGGGTCATGTGATCCCCTTTTGCGACTTTCTGACAAGCAAAGTCAATGGGGGAAGCCAGATTCACTTAACAATTGCGTTACTAACTTAACAGCTGCAGTGATTCGCTTAATAACTGTGGCCAGAAAGGTGCATGGCCCCATCAGAGCCCAGTTCGGAGAAGGAGTTGGAACCGGGACCGTCTGATGTGGATGGCCCGTCTCCCTTGGCCCTGTTTGGAGAGGCCAGGTGTCATGGTTCCGACTAATGGAACACTTCAAAGAACTTCCAGGCATTGTTTATCCTAAAAAGTCTTTAATGATGTAACAAAGTGTCGGCACAGCATGGAGGATGCCAAGATTTGAATTCCCCTCCTGAGCACATATTTTGCCAGCATATTTCCCTCCCTTAATTTGCTGTCATAAATCACGTTCACCAATCAGTTTGAAGGGCAAAGGTTCTCTGTAGCCTGCAGTTTCCTTATCTTGACTAATCCCCACACACATTCTTTCTCTTCCCCTCCCAGCATCATCTAAGTTAACGCTAAAAATACCACACAGCTCTGCATATTTTGTCAAAGCAAGAACATCCAATGTTAGCAGTGTTGACACCAGAGGCTGAGGACGATGCTGTCCCAGGCCCCTCAGGCATTGGGGGAGGTGGTTGACCGGATGGAGAGCTGCCTGCCCTCACAGACGCAGGGGAGGATCGGCTGCTGACAGGCTGTAGGGCTGATAGGCAGCAGATCCCCTCTGATGAGGAACAGCTGCCTCCCCCGCTCGATCCAAGGGCACGGAGAGTGGAGCGGAGGCAAGCTCAGAGAACGGCTGCCAGGTTAGTCGGGAGGAGGTCGCCCCACCACTCCTCACAAGGAACACTGAAGCAGAGTGACTTAAGGAGAAGCCATGGGGAGTTAGTTTTTTTATTATAAAATAATAATAATAATAATAATAATAATAATAATAATAATAATAATAATAATAATAATAATAATAATAATAATAATAATAATAATAATAATAATAATAATAATAAAGTTGGAAGGGACCTTGGAGGTCATCTAGTCCAACCCCCTGCTCAGGCAGGAAACCCTATACCATTTCACACAAATGGCTGTCCAGTGTTGGAGCATTCACCTCATTCAGTCTGTCCAGATCCTGAACAACTGTACGGAACAACTGTACGGCTTTGACTTGTACCTTTTTGCCTTGCCTTGAGGAGCCCTTGTCGCCTTTTGCCTGGCCTAGCTGTGAGAAGTGCCTCCTGTTTTTTGTCTTGTGCCTTGCCCTTGCCTTGTGGGCTCGCTTAGCCGGGTGGACTGGACCTGGGACTCTGGACCTTGCCTGTGAGCATGCTCCTAGCCCAGGGGTAGGCAACCTTGGCTCTTTTATGACTCGTGGACTTCAACTCCCAGAATTCCTGAGCCAGCCATGCTGAGGGGAAAGGGAGAGGTTTCCAAGCTGAGCCATGCTGGCTCAGGAATTCTGGGAATTGAAGTCCACCAGTCATAAAAGAGCCAAGGTTGCCTACCTCTGTCCTAGCCTGTGGACTTTGTTATTATATAGGGGCTGTTGGGGCAGGGGTCCCCAACCTGTGGACCCCAGCCCACTACCAGTCTGTGGCCTATTTGCAACCCAGCCACGGGAGTGGCTGGTTGGTGTGCGCATGTGCAAGCGCACATCCCCGCTCACGCAAGTGTTGCAGGCACTCGGGGCCTCCCTTGTGTGAGCATTGCGGGGCTCGTGGCCCGTCATACAATGGGTACTCGTGTGCATGCATGCATGCAGGTGTGCTCAAACTGCCCCTCCCACAAAACCATCCCCTCTTTCCCCCCTCCGGGCCGCCAACCTGGAAAGGTTGGGGAATTCTGGTTTGGGGGACTGGCTGCTTTCAGAAAAGTGCGGAGTGGATCCTTATGGATCGTTGGAGGGCTGTTTATGGAACATTTATGGAGAGCAATGATAAAGAACTCTCTAGAGCAGGGGTCTCCAAACTTGACAGCTTTGTTCCATTTCTTTTCATTCACTGAACTCACTTGATTTGATGGCACCGCAACCAGGCGTGGTTAAAGAAGTCGGGATGGTGGCTCCATTTTTTTCTGCGGGTCCCAACAAAGTTTCAAATGCATCGTTGTGGCCATCATCTTTGACCTTTTTTGACCACAACCTGATCACAATATCACAATCTACCAATTTAAGGATAGAAGGCTTAACTGGGTAAGTCAAAAGAGAGTGAATGCCAGGCACGCTGGCTGAGGAATTCTGGGAATTGCAGTCCACAAGTCATGAAAGGGCCAAGTTTGAAGACCCCTGTCTTAAATCTAACAAACAAAATGGAGGCTGGCTGGGGAATTCTGGGAATTGCAGTCCACAAGTCATGAAAGGGCCAAGTTTGAAGACCCCTGTCTTAAATCTAACAAACAAAATGGAGGCTGGCTGAGGAATTCTGGGAGTTGAAGTCCACAAGTCATAAAAGGGCCAAGTTTGAAGGCCCCTGTCTTAAATCTAACAAACAAAATGGAGGCTGGCTGAGGAATTCTGGGAGTTGAAGTCCACAAGTCATAAAAGGGCCAAGTTTGAAGACCCCTGTCTTAAATCTAACAAACAAAATGGAGGCTGGCTGAGGAATTCTGGGAGTTGAAGTCCACAAGTCATAAAAGGGCCCAGTTTGAAGACCCCTGTCTTAAATCTAACAAACAAAATGGAGGCTGGCTGAGGAATTCTGGGAATTGCAGTCCACAAGTCATAAAAGGGCCAAGTTTGAAGAGTCCTGGCCTAGGTCTAGGTATGTCTAGTTTAATGAAAAGAAGGATAGCAGTTCTCTAACATTTGAGGGGCTGCAACAAAGAAGGGGGAGGAATCAACCTATTTTCCAAAGCACCTGAAGGCAGGACAAGAAGCAATGGATGGAAACTAATCAAGGAGAGAAGCAAACTAGAACTAAGGAGAAATTTCCTGGCAGTGAGAAAAATTAATCAGTGGAACAACCTGCCTCCAGAAGTTGTGGATGCTCCAACACTGGAAGTTTTTAAGAAGAGGCTGGACAGCCATTTGTCTAAAATGGCAGAGGGTTTCCTGCCTGAGCAGGGGGTTGGACTAGAAGATCTCCAAGGTCCCTTCCAACTCTGCTTTTCTGCCTACGTTCTGCTCTAAATATTATCAACCTGCCATGCAAATGTTCCCACTTAACACATGAGATTATCAGAAATCAGACAGTTCCGCCAAAAAAACCCGCTCTTGTTTTTTCATATTGCTAGTCCACATTTTTATTTTTTTATTTCAAAAGACATTTCAACAACACCTTACATATTTAGAAACAAAATGAAACAGTTTTTCCAAATCTTAATTTAAAAAAAAAAAAATCTCTCCAAGGATACTCAGGCAAATGAAACCAATACTGTATGAGCTACTGGAAGAAAGAAAAGTCGGAATAGCAAAATAATGATCCGGATTTATATTTTGCCGGAAATCGCATTTCCTCCCTATCGCTTTTATAAAACTTTTCCAACCCTCCTGCTCATCATCTCCTGACAGAAACGCCATAAAAATCTTTGCCCACCGCATGGAGTATCATCTTTTCTGCAAATTATTTCCCTGAATGGCTGCATTTTAACTCTCAATTACCTAGACAACAAAGGAAAAAACGGGACCATGTCTTTTGGCAAGGATGGGAAACAGACCACTTTTTTTCCCAGATGTTCTTTGACCAGCAAATGAAGCTCTCTTTAAATAACAAATATAAGGAAAAAGTTGGAATAAAGAAAGGAAAAGTTAAAGAAATGGAAAGATAAAATTTAAATAACAAAAAAAGAAAAAAGTAAAGAAACAAAAGGGGAAGAAAACGGAGAGACGAAATGGGATAGAGGCTGAAAAAATGTCAAGGAAACACACGCTAAAGCAGGGGTCTTCAAACTTGGCCCTTTTATGACTTGTGGACTTCAACTCCCAGAATTCCTCAGCCAGGCACGCGTCCACAAGTCATAAAAGGGCCAAGTTTGAAGACTCCTGTCTTAAATCTAACAAACAAAATGGAGGCTGGCTGAGGAATTCTGGGAGTTGAAGTCCACAAATCATAAAAGGGCCAAGTTTGAAGACTCCTGTCTTAAATCTAACAAACAAAATGGAGGCTGGCTGAGGAATTCTGGGAGTTGAAGTCCACAAGTCATAAAAGGGCCAAGTTTGAAGACCCCTGTCTTAAATCTAACAAACAAAATGGAGGCTGGCTGAGGAATTCTAGGAGTTGAAGTCCACAAGTCATAAAAGGGCCAAGTTTGAAGACCCGTCTTAAATCTAACAAACAAAATGGAGGCTGGCTGAGGAATTCTGGGAGTTGAAGTCTACAAGTCATAAAAGGGCCAAGTTTGAAGACCCCTGCCCTAAGGTAGTGTTTCTCAACCTGGGCAACACAAGACCTTGGCCACTTGAAGACAGGTAGACTTCAACTCCCAGAATCCCACAGGCTGACTGGGGAATTATGGGAGTTGACGTCCACCCATCTTCAATTTGCCAAAGTCGAGAAACACTGTCCTAAAGAAAGCCATTCATAATTCTTTTCCAACAATCATCAGTTCAACTCAATTTTTGTGCCATCTTTTTCTTGGGGAACATCCGAACGTTTATCGTTTGACACAAGATAGGCGGCAAATGAATTTCATAATAAATAAATAAATAAGAAATTAAGAGCTGAGCAAGGGACAGAGAACCAGGGAGATTGAGTGGTATAAATCTCTTCTCTGCCAATTTGCCATGTTGTCTCCCACTTCGGTCATGCTCCTGTGGAGAATGTAAGGTGCTCTACGTGCTGTTTGACATCTCGTAAGAGTTTGACATTGACAGTAAAGAATATTTCTTTAAAATTACCGTGTGGAGGATGCCCAAAAGGAAAAACGCAACATAAATGACGAACTAAAATCCACAGTGGAGAAACAATGTGCCAGTTCAGAAGTATCTGGAGAGCTAGGATCTCTGGGCTGGCCTAGGCCAGGTTTACACAGGCCCAGAACCTGGTTTAGAGCAGACCTATCATGTGACAAGAGTCCAGCACAAGCCATGATGTCCTGCGCAAATAACTCAGCTGAAGTTTTTGATAAATGACGTCATTTATATACACCACACAATTCATAAATTCACTTACCCTGTTTTGACCATATCATGCAGACACGGATGTTCATAAGCCGCAGAAGCACCAAAAACCAAATTTATGCCTTAATTTTATTGCTCTTGAGCCTTACAAAATAGAGGAACTCAGCACCGGTGGTGTGCAAAACCCATTAATTCTGACCTCTCTTGACCGTAAAATGTCTCTCTTTGAACACAAAATGGCTGACTCGCGTTTCAGAAGGTCGTTTTGATCGTTTAGGACAGGGGTAGGCAACCTTGACTCTTTTATGACTTGTGGACTTCAACTCCCAGAATTCCTGAGCCAGCCATGCTGAGGGAAAAGGGAGAGGTTTCCAAGCTGAGCCATGCTGGCTCAGGAATTCTGGGAGTTGAAGTCTACGAGTCATAAAAGAGCCAAGGTTGCCTACCCCTGGAAATATTTCCAGCTCAAAGCGTCTTTGGTTCACATTCAAAAACCCTCACTTTTGAACCCAAAACACTTCGTAAATAATCAAAACATCTCATTTTTCAACTCAAGATGAGGCCAGGGAGGAAAACTGGAATAATTCAAATTCAAACTATTTTGGATAGCCAAAGCACCAATTGTAGCATATCCCAACTTTTTGCTTCTTAAAACTTTCTGAAACTTACAACCTCGTCTTTTTCCACCATCGTTCCTTCCGTTTTTGTTGGCAAATGTATCCTTCTGCAGAAGTGCCGATCACTATGGAAATATTAAGCACATACACCACACGGAGGGAATATTATCGCCACGGACCAAAAACCAATGTGAACACCATCACATGTACATAAATTTTCATTGATGTTTAAAGGTGGCCGGAATGAAAAAAAAAGAAAAGAATACAGACGCAGGCAAAACCAGGAAGAAATTTTTGAAGATTTCAACATTATTCGAAATTCAGATACATATTTTTTTAAAAATAAATAAATAAATAAATGGGAGGGAAACTTGAGCTGGGATGTTGCTCAAGTTTGTTCCTACAGAAAAGTTGGTTAAAAGTCACAGATGTTCCCCTTAACCCAAGAAGCTCTGAGGTCCAACATACATTTGGAATGATTTCAATTTAAACTAAAACAAGTTGGGCGTCCTTTTAAAGGCCTCCGTTATTTCTGCCTGCAGCAAAAGCGCTGATTCCAAATTACATTTTCATCACAGCCTTGAAAGACACCTGCAGAAACCGAGAGGATGGGAAAAGTAGAGATTAAAAACAAATAACTTGGGTAAGCCACAAAGAAAAATAAAATAGGTTATTGACTTCAGGATGTTGTTTTTTTACAGAACAGGAATTTGGACACAGAAGCTTGAGATACTCATCTTATCCAAGAAAAATGAGAAGCAAAAGAATTCTTAACAATATACAGATAGTCCTCAGCTTACAACTGTAACCCAGGCCAAAAATTTCCACTGCTAAGCAAGGCAGTCGTTACGTGAGTGGTGCCACATTTTATGACCGTTGTGCCACAATCGTTAAATGGTTCATTGCAGTTGTAAAGTGGATCACCCGAATTTTAAACAAATGACCACAAGGATGCTGCAAGGTGTGAAAAATGGGCATTAAGTCACTTTTTTCGGTGCCGTTGTAACTTCAAACGGTCACTAAATCAATGGTCATTAAGTCGAGGACTACCTGTATTTGATAATTAGAGAAAAGACTCGTTGAGGCTTTTAGTGATGGATGCAGGAGGATATTTAATGTAGATTTTAATCTCTGAATCTCGATCAGCATTTCTCAATCTTGGCGATTTTAACACTTTTGGACTTCAGTTCCCAGAATTCCTCAGCCAGCACGAGAGAAACTGGAGCTGGGATGTCACTCAATTTACTTTTATAGAAATATTGGCTATGAGTCATAGATGTTCCGCTAATTCAGGGGTGGGGAACTGTGGCCCTATTATGATCTGTGGATTTCAACTCCCAGAATATCTGAGCCAGCCATGGCTAGGTCAGGAATTCTGGCAGTTGAAGTCCATAGGTCATAAAAGGGCCAGTTAGCTGCTTATGTCGTCAGATCAAGAAGTCAAGAAAGTAGCTGATACAGGATGCAATGGGAATCCAACTTCTGTCTTACCCACTATGTGAGTAAGAAACAGAATAGCACATTTGTTTATTTACAGGTAATCCACGACTTATAACGGCATTGGAGCCCAAAATTTCTGTTGCTAATTGAGACACTTTTAAGTGAGCTTAAAGTGTGTGTGATGTGAATCAGACCCCAAAGAGTAAGTCAAAAAGCAAAACGAAATTTCTGTAGTAGATTCTTGCCCAGAACAAGGAACTGGATTAGATGATCTCAAAGTCCTTTGAATCTTTACCTCTATGATTCTAAGAAAGAATTCAAAATGATCAGGAATACTTTTCTGCTTCGCTTCTTGTTCCCCCCCCCATCCCCCTTCCCCGGCATTTCTTTGGAAGTTTTAGCAGGCCCAATAAAAGAAGCCTTGTGATCTTGCTCCTAAACTCATACGCTCGTAAATTTAAAAAGTCTATTTTATTGCTTTTTAAATGAAAAAAGAAATGGGAAGAGCGAAAGAGAAGCCAGGGGAATGTTCTGAAATGAGGAGCAGAAAGGGGATTTTTTTTAAAAAAAAAAATTGGCTTACTGTGGGCCAGGCAGGAAAGTAGTGGATTCCTATAGCATGAGGCACTTACAGGAGAATTGTTTGCAAAATAGGCATCAGGATAGCGCATTCACTGATTGATCAAATTTGTACATTGTCCATCTCGCTGTGTGAGTCTGACAAGGTACAAAAATATATAAAGGTAAAAAAGATGGAGAGAGCCAGCAAACACCCCCAGGTGTTTGCCAATCTCAAATCCCCATGCTTAGTTGGCTTATTAAGTTATCTGGCTTCTCCATTGCTTGTCAGAAGGTCGCAAAAGGGGATCACACGGCCCCCGGGAGGGTGCAACCGTCATAAATATGAATCAATTGCCAAGTGTCCGAATTTGGATCAGGTGATGTTGCAACAACCGTGTGAAAAACGATTGTTGTCATTTTTTTTTAATACCGTTGTAACTTTGAACCGTCGCTCAATGAACTGTCGTAAGTCGGGGATTCCCTGTAGCTCGATATATTTCAGACTGGCAAAAAGTGTACACTATAAGTTTTGTATTTCTGGAGTTTTGAGCAAGAAGATTTGAAGTGTTTTACTTTCTATGTTTCCCCCCCCCCCAGGTTTGGGCTAAAAGGGAAAAAAAGTCCTTAATTATAGAAGGGACAAAAATTCCCGAAACAGACAGACTCAAGTATGCCAAAGGTTTAGCCTAGGCCAGGGCTAGGCAATCTCGGCTCTTTTATGACTCTTGGACTTCAACTCCCAGAATTCCTGAGCCTGCCACGCTGAGGGGAAAGGGAGAGGTTTCCAAGCTGAGCCATGCTGGCTCAGGAATTCTGGGAGTTGAAGTCCACGAGTCATGAAGGGGTCATAATTGCCCCATGCTGGCTCAGGAATTCTGGGAGTTGAAGTCCGCGAGTCATGAAGGGGCCATAGTTCCCCCATGCTGGCTCAGGAATTCTGGGAGTTGAAGTCCACCAGTCATAAAAAACCCAAGGTTGCCTACCCCTGGCCTAGTGGAAATGTCCTTTTGGGGGGGGGGGAGCCTTGAAAGAAGCGCTTTTAAATAATTTAAATTTAAATTAAAAAAAATTATTATTCTCTTACAGTTTTTTTAACACAGTGGCAATGGAGCTGCACCCTTCTCGCCATGCCTGTAGTTTCCTTTCCCCACCCGCTATTATTCTGATCTTTTTAAAAATTTTCTCCTTGGTGAATGAGTTTTTTGGTTACTTAATGCGGTCAACCATGTTGTTTTCTTTGGAAGGATAAAATCGCCCGGGTGGAACCGTACGCTGCCAAATCCCAAACAAAGGAAGGGCTCACCTCTTGCAGTCTTTGCCCCAAAGTCTCCTTGCTCCAAATGCTCTTCCTGTATAAAAGCAAACACAATCTTGTGAGAAGAGCCAAAAACAGAGAACGGGGCCTATCAGGGGCTTCCCTGGAGAATTCCTCGGAGCTTCAGGTTTTTTCTTCATTGCTAACAGCAGGAAAAGGACATCGGGTCTTCACAGAGCAGAACGCAGGATAACAGCTCCGATGTTCAACTGCAGGAAGTGGCGATTTTTTTAGGAGCACTAAAGATGATCTCTTAAGATGTCATTGCCCATGGTCCTCCTTCCTTCCTTCCTTCCTTCTTCCATTTTTCTTTCCTTGCTTCCTATCCATCCATTTATCCATTCATCCATCTACTCACTCTCCTTCCTTCCTTCCTTCCCTCCTTCCTTTCCTCTCCTTCCTTCTTTCTTCCATCTTTCTTTCCTTGCTTCCTCCCATCCATCGATCCACTCCTCCCTTCCTTCCTTCCCTCTCCTTCCTTCCTTCTTCCATCCATCTTTCCTTGCTTCCTCCCATCCATCCATCCACTCTCTCCTTCCTTCTTTCCTCCTCTCCTTCCTTCCCTCCCCTTCCTTCCTTTTCCTTCCCTCTTCCCTCTCCTTTCTTCTTCCATCCATCTTTTCTTTCCTTTCTTCCTCCCATTCATTCATTCATTCATCCATCCATCCACTCACAATTTCCTTTCTTCCCTCCCTCCTTCCTTCCTTCTACCATCCATCTTTACTTGCTTCCTCCCATCCATCCATCCATTCATATACTCACTCTCCTTCCTTCCCTATTCCCTCTCCTTCCTTCCTTCTTCCATCCATCTTTCTTTCCTTGCTTCCTATCCTTCCATCCATCCACTCCTTCCTTCCTTTCCTCCCCCTTCCTTCCCTCTTCCCCTCCTTCCTTCCTTCTTCCATCCATCTTTCCTTGCTTCTTCCAATCCATCCATCCATCCACCCACACAATTTCCTTCCTTTCTTCCTTCCATCTATCTATCCATCCACTAAGTACAAATGAAGGATTATGACAAATACCTCAGCTAAGGCTTGAAAAGGCCCAGTGAGGTCCTCAAGTCCAATCTCCTGTTCAGGAGTGGAATCAAATGAGATCCTTTGTCTACCTGCATGTTGGCTGGGGAATTCTGGGAGATATTAACAGATCCCAAGGTTGAGAAACTCTGATCTAGAATGGCTTTCAAACAACTTGCTGTGCTCCAGAAAAAAATTGGAATTAAAATCTCCTAAATTCTCAGCCAGGTTGGCTGGATGAAATTCTGAAGAGTTGCTGCCACATATGGTTGAAGAAGGTTGGATGGCTGAGTGGCTATGAAGCAAAGATGATTAGGGGACTGGAAGCTAAATCATATAAGGAACGGTTGCTGGAATTGGGTAAGTCTAGTTTAATGAACAGAAGGATGAGGGGGGACAGGATAGCAGTGTTCCAATATCTCAGGGGCTGCCACAAAGAAGAGGGAGTCAAGCTATTCTCCAAAGCGCCTGAAGGCAAGACAGGAAACAACAGGTGGAAACTGATCAAGGAGAGAAGCAACCTAGAACTAAGGAGAAACTTCCTGACAGTGAGAACAATTAACCAGCGGAACAACCTGCCTCCAGAAGCGGTGAATGCTCCAACACTGGAAATCTTTAAGAAGAGACTGGACAGCCATTTGTCTGAAATGATATAGGGTTTCCTGCCCGAGCAGGGTTGGACTAGATGACCTCCAAGGTCCCTTCCAACTTTATTATTATTATTATTATTATTATTATTATTATTATTATTATTATTATTATTATTATTATTATTATTATTATTATTATTATTATTATTATTATCTCCTTACCTGTCTATCTTCCGTGCTACAATCACCGTGAAGCTGCCCTCCGTGTCAGGCAAGTACGTGGAGGGGACAATGGCGTAATTTCCTGAAGGCAGCCGGCAGGTCTGACTTATTTCCTGAGAGTAGCAATGAGGCACGCAACTAACTACTGGCTCCAATTGCAGGAAAGCTGTGGAAGGCATTTTCACCCGGTTGTTGTCACTGGGAACCTGAGAAGGAATAAGAAAGTCTTCCCTGTAATCTCATTTTATGTTTCGGATATCCACGGCCTTTATAACTGTATAATTATGTCATCAAATAAGTATAATTACATTATAAATATAAATAATAAAATGCATAAAAATATAATTGTTTTATAATTAAAGAACTATAATATCTCTCCCATTGCAATTCCATGGCTCCATGTTATGGTGATTTTATTCTGGTTTTATCTTAATATATTATCACTTAGGTCAGGGGTAGTCTTTTATGACTCGTGGACTTCAACTCCCAGAATTCCTGAGCCAGCCATGCTGAGGGGAAAGGGAGAGATTTCCAAGCTGAGCCATGCTGGCTCAGGAATTCTGGGAGTTGAAGTCCAGAAGTCATCAAGGGGGTAATAGTTTCCCCATGCTCACTCAGGAATTCTGGGAATTGAAGTCCACCCATCTCCGAGTGGCCAGGGTTGAGAAATACAGGCCTAGGCCAGGGGTAGGCAAACTTGGCTCTTCAACTCCCAGAATTCCTGAGCCAGCCATGCTGAGGGGAAAGGGAGAGGTTTCCATGCTGAGCCATGATGGCTCAGGAATTCTGTGAGTTGAAGTCCACGAGTCACAAAAGAGCCAAGGTTCCCCACCCCTGGCCTAGGCTTTGCAGCATCCCCATGGTCACATGATCAAAATTCTAAAGCTTGGCAACCGGTTCATATTTCTGACTGTTGCATTGTCCAAGGGATCATGTGATCCCCTTTTGCGACCTCCTGACAGGCAAACTCAATGGGGAAAGACAGATTCACTTAACAACCGTGTTGCTAATTTAACACCTGCAGCGATTCACTTAACAACTATGACAAGAAAGGTTGTAACATGGGGCAAAATTCGCTTAACAATTACCTCGCTTAGCAACAGAAATTTTGGGCTCAATTGTGTTCGTAAGTTGTGTGTGTGTGTGTGTGTGTGTGTTTGTATTTGCTGATGCTTTATTTAAACTAAATTTATATGTCAGTGACTGCATGACCTCTGTAGGTGCCATACACTTTATTAAATACATCGACACCCCTTCCATTTTAGGATGGGTTGACTCAGAAGTCGATCTCAGATCTTGGCCACAGATAGCTAGCATTCCGGGTTTGAAAGCCTTTGTTTGAAACTGATTTGAAAACCACAGATTACATGATTGGCTGTCATGTCTGAATAAACAGACCAACACCAGTGCACAGGGCAGTCAGTATTTCCCCATGACAAAGATGGGGATGCTGAGGAGAAGAGGAACTAAAGTAGAAAAGTCCAGATTATGGGATGGCGTGCGAATTTCAGGTGGTTCTCGACTTAAACAATTCATTTAGTTATGACAGCGCTGAGAAAAGTGACTTACGACCATTTTTCACACTTGCGACCACGGCACCATCTCCACGGTGAGGTGATCGAAATTTGGATGCTTGGCAACTGACTCGTGTTTATGACGAACACAGCCATGCTGGCTGGGGAATTCTGGGAGCTGAAGTCCAGAACACCTTCAAGTGACCGAGGTTGAGAGACACTGGTGTATCTCCATAGAGATTCTCAATCATCCAGGTCATCAAATCAAAGCAACCTTTATTGTCAAAGTACAACATGTGCACAATGAGATCGGCTAAGCCTCCCTTCGTGCACCCCCTCCCCCGACACAACTCACAGTGACAACGAACACACAATCTTATTACACCACGTGAACTTATTGCACAACGCGCTGGCCCCGCAAGTCTATCCTACACGGAGTTATTTCCCATTCAGGAGTCTGACAGCCCATGGGTAGGAACTGTTCTTCAACCTGTTGCTATGCTTCTATATCTCCTGTCCGATGGTAGGAGAGTAAAGAAGTGCTGACCGGGGTGCGAGTTGTCCCTGAGGATTTTCCTCACTCTTCTAAGGCAGTGGGCCCTAGCGATGTCATCTAGTGGTATCAGGGGACAGCCCACGATGTTTTGTGCTGTACTCACCACCCTCTGTAGTGTCTTTCTATCCGCGGCTGTCAAGCCAGAATACCACACCATAATACAATGTGAGAGGATGCTATCTATAGTGGACCGGTAAAAGAAGGTCATCAGTCGTTGTTCCACTTTGTTCTTTCGCAAGACCCTAAGGAAGTGGAGTCATCTTTGTCCCAAAGATGCTTTTTTCAAGAGGCAACTGGACTTTCTTGTTATTGTTTTTCTTTGAAGACGTATCGCTTCTCATCCAAGAAACTTCTTCAGCTCTGACTGGATGGATGGTGGGGGAATGGAAGGATTTATACTCCTTGCAGACAGCTGGTCATTTGCCTTCTTTCAGAGTTTGGTTGAGGCCGTTTGGGGGTTGACCTGTCTCCTCGGGGTCACCTGCATAGAGCAAATGTGCGTGGAGCCTTCTTGGATGCAGGATAGACATTTAGCTATGCACTTTGGGAGGAACACCCTTCGAGCGGTGCGGGAACATGAACGGATTTCGAGAAAACATTGCAGACTACAGGAACCATTTGCGCTTCAGTTTGAGATGCGGACAACACGGACTCATCCCCAACAGCCTGTGTGCGCGTCTTCAACAGTGAAGGCACAAAGGGCAGAAAACATCCTGCAGCCAAGAAGGCTCTACACCCATCTGCATCACTCCGGTGATCCTGAGGACACAGGTAAACCTCCAAGTGGCTTCAACGACTCTCTAAAAGAATGCAAATGACCAGCTGTCATCTATCCCCAGTCTACAACAGAGTCCTTTCGACAGTGCCAAAAAGGCTCCACACCTGTTTGCAATCCTCAGGTGACCCTGAGGACACAGATAAAACCTCCAGGTGGCCTCAACGATTCTCTAAGAGAAGGCAAATGACCAGCTGTCTACAAGGAGTATAAATCCTTCCATTCCCCACTATCCAGTCAGAGCTGAAGAAGCTTCTTCGATGAGAAATGTCTTCAAAAGAAAAACAGGATAGTCCAGTTGCCTCCTGAAAAAGCACCTGTGGGACAACCATGACCTGGATGACTGAGAATTGCCGTTGAGGCCACTTGGAGGTCATCTATGTTGAGGGGGAGGGATACGATACCATCTATCTCCAGTCTACAACAGAGTCCTTTCGACAGTGCCAAGGCTCCACACCTGTTTGCAATACTCAGGTGTCCCTGAGGACGCAGATAAACCTCCAAGTGGCCTCATTTGCCTTCTAAAAGAAGGCAAATGACCAGCTGTCTGCAAGGAGTATAAATCTTTCCATTCCCCACTATCAAGTCAGAGCTGAAGAAGCTTCCAGGATGAGAAGCGAAACGTCTTCAAAAGAAAAACGAGAAAGTCCAGTTGCCTCCTGAAAAAAAGCACCTGTGGGACAGACGCTGGTGTAATTCAATCAGCAACTGTGAACCTAAATATTACCTGGAAGATATGAAACCCAATTGGACGGCACTTGTTATCCGGGCAGTGCTGATGGAGAGAGACCTTGATGCTTCTTTGTCCCAACCCGGCAGGAACCGACAACGGGAAGCAGGGATTGGTATGGAAGGAAGGGAAGTTCCGGCTGCCTCCGGCGCTGTGGCCTTTTTTCCACGATCCCTCCAGCTGCGCCGTCTCCCACTCGCCTCCCGGGAATTCTTCGTGGATGGTGTTGTCCAGCACAGACAGCTTGATCTCACTGGCAAGAGACCGAGTGCAGAGAAGAGCAACAAAGATGATCAGGGGACTGGAGGCTAAAATATATAAGGAATGGTTGCTGGAATTGGGTATGTCTAGTTTAACGAAGAGAAGGACGAGGGGGGACATGATAGCGGTGTTCCAATATCTCAGGGGCTGCCACAAAGAAGAGGGAGTCAAGCTATTCTCCAAAGCACCTGAAGGCAGGACAAGAAGCAACGGATGGAAAGTAATCAAGGAGAGAAGCAACCTAGAACTAAGGAGAAACTTCCTGACAGTGAGAACAATTAATCAGTGGAACCACCTGCCTCCAGAAGCGGTGAATGCTCCAACACTGGAAGTTTTTAAGAAGAGACTGGACAGCCATTTGTCCGAAATAGTATAGGGTTTCCTGCCTGAGCAGGGGGTTGGACTCGATGACCTCCAAGGTCCCTTCCATCTTTTTTATTATTATTATTATTATTATTATTATTATTATTATTATTATTATTATTATTATTATTATTATTATTATTATTATTATTAAAAAAAGTTTATCTACCATGAGGCTTTTCTTGTCAGAGTTACTGTACAGGGAGTCTTTGATTTACAACCGTTCATTTAGTGACCGTTCAAAATGACCACGGACGCCACTGAAAAAAGTGACCTGTGGCCTTTTTCCCCCCACACTTACAAACGATTGCAGCAGTGATCAAAATTCAAATACTTGGCAACTGATTCCTATTTGTGACGGTCGCCGTATCCTGGGGTCATGGGATCCCCTTTTGCGACCTCTTCTTGTGACAAGAAAAAGTCAACGAGGAGGCTGGATTCGTTTAACAACCGTTTCGCTGGTTTAAGGACTGCAGGGATTCCCTTAACCGCTGTGGTGAGAAAGGTTGTAAAATGGGACAAAACCAATGTCTCACTTAACCACTGAAATTTCGGGCCCCGTTGTGCTCGTAAGCCGAGCACTTGCCCGTAGCGTCTCCCGATTCAAGGGTCCGCCTGCCTCTTTCCCAGTCCCGCCCTCGCCCACCCTGGGGGGTACCTGAGAGAAATTCTTCCACTGGAGAAGACCCGGAGCAGGAAGTTCCCTTCCGTGTTATTCAGGAAAGTGCTGGGAACCACCAGGTAGTATCCAGGAGACAGGTCACAACGGAGGTGTACCTCTCGGTTGAAGGAATGACAGGCCGTGCTCACAACTGGGGGAGCCGAGAGGGTCTTGGGAAGGTTGAACTGCTTCTTCTCAATCTGGAAGGCAAGAGAGCAGCAGAGAGCTATGTCAGAGCATGCCCGGTCTTATTGCGCTGAGTTAACCCAGGAGTAAATACAGTGAAGAGTGGTTTGTATTAAAGGGTGGTTTATCATACACTATCTACAAATATACACTAGAAACAAAATACCAGCCAAGTCACGTGAAGTGTTAATACCACTTTACAAGGCCTTGCTAAGGCCACACTTGGAATACTGCATCCAATTTTACTCACCACGATGTAAAAAAGATGCGGAGACTCTAGAAAGAGTACAGAGAAGAGCAACAAAGATGATGAGGGGACTGGAGGCTAAAACATATAAGGAACGGTTGCTGGAATTGGGTATGTCTAGTTTAACGAAGAGAAGGACGAGGGGGGACATGATAGCAGTGTTCCAGTATCTCAGGGGCTGCCACAAAGAAGAGGGAGTCAAACTATTCTCCAAAGCGCCTGAAGGCAGGACAAGAAGTAACGGATGGAAACTAATCAAGGAGAGAAGCAACCTAGAACTAAGGAGAAACTTCCTGACAGTTAGAACAATTAACCAGTGGAACAACCTGCCTCCAGAAGCTGTGAAGGCTCCAACACTGGAAGTTTTTAAGAAGAGACTGGACAGCCATTTGTCTGAAATGGTATAGGGTTTCCTGCCTGAGCAAGGGGTTGGACTTGATGACCTCCAAGGTCCCTTCCAACATTATTATTATTATTATTATTACTACTACTACTACTACTACTACTACTACTACTACTCTACTACTACTATTATTATTATTATTACATACATGTGGTGATACAGCAAACTCCAACCCACAGTAATTACAGCAGGAAATGGACGAGAGAGAGAAAGACTCCAGCAAGGCCTTCCCTTTTATACTCAAGCTCTTAAAGGGATACAGACTTCTGCTGAGTCATTCCTAACATTGCATCATTCATCTCACATTATACAAGCTGGTTAGACTTTAAATCAATATCCTGACAAGCTGAATACAAGCGGTCCTCGCCTTCAGAGAAAAGTTAGTGGATGGTAGAGAAAAAACTCCCCTACGGGAAAACTCCCCAAATTAAATACCGCACAAGCTGGCTTCCTTCTGAGTGTGTGGAGATGGCCGGTCAAATCACAAGCCAAAGTCTTGGAAGGAAGTTTAGGAGAGACCCAAATGACATCGCTTCCCTTTGTCCTTTGGGCATTTTATTTTCCTATAAAAAATCCATTAAGGAAGGGGGAAAGAAAGGATTTGTTATTCAGCACCATTTAATTTTAATGCGAGCAACTGTCCAACTTGCAGCGTCTCCAATTTTACAAGGCAGACCACACCGCTTGGGGGAGAAAAAGCATCCACTTGGCAAAATCTGTGGGTGGAGTAAAGCCATGATTTGCCGAGGATAGGGGGCAGCTAGGAAGTAGATAACAGAATATAGTCCTCGACTTACAACAGTTCATTTAGTGACCGTTCAAAGTTACAATAGCACTGAAAAAAAGGGATTTATGACCATCTTTCACAGTTACAACCTTTGCGGCGTCCCCCATTGAGCACGTGATCAAAATCCAGATGCTTGGCAACTGGTTCAACTGGTTGCTGTGTCCCAGGATCCTGTGGTCACCGTTTACGACTTTCTGACAAGCAAAGTCAGTGGGGAAGCCATGATCCATGTAACAACCAGGCTACTAATTTAACAACTGCAGTGATTCACTTAAAAACTGTGGCAAGGACAGCTCGTATAATGGGGCAAAACCCATTTAACAAATGTCTCATTTAACAACAGAATTTTTTGGCTCAGTTGTAGCCGGAAGCTGAGGGAGTACGTGGAACAGAATAACAGAGCTGTAAGGGACCTTGGAGGTCTTCTAGTCCAACCCCCTGCTCAGGCTGGAAACCCTATACCATTTCAGACGAATGGCTGTCCAGTCTCTTCTTAAAAACTTCCAGTGATGGAGCACTCACAATTTCTGATGGCAAGTTGTTCCACTGATTAATTTTTCTCACTGCCAGGAAATTTCTCCTTAGTTCTAGGTTGCTTCTCTCCTTGATGAGTTTCCATCCATTGCTTCTTGTCCTGCCTTCAGGTGCTTTGGAGAATAGCTTGACACACACACCCCTTCTTTGTGGAAGCCATCTTGACTTTTTTATTCTCCTGTCCCCCACCCCACCCCTAGCCTGGAAGATTGAAGTTACTTTGTCCATCCTAGGCCAGTGATGGCAACCCAAAACCCACTTATGTATCGTCGGGTGCCCATTGGGTGGACGTGGCCCATTGGGTGGGCGTGGCTGCAGTGATAACGGCAGACTGGGTGGGACTAAAAAGTCAATCAATCAATTCCAACTTTGCGAGGTCTTTTTTTCCCCCCGCAAGAAGTTGAAATTGATTGATTGAACCTTTTTTTTTTTTGCAGACGGCGGCGGAGGTCTAAAGCGAAAATGTTTTATAAAACCCAGCTGAAGGCCTCGGACTGGGGTGACGGCGCACGTGCCCACAGAGAGGGCTGTGCGTGCCACCTGTGGCACGCATGCCATAGGTTCGCCACCACTGTCCTAGGCAGTTTTGAATCAACTTAACTCAAACCATATAACTAGATTCAGTTGTTCCTGGGCTGCAAAATTCATTTGATTAGTCAAGTCCTCCGGTTCACCTACCCGCTTATAAGAAAAGCAAAATTTATTAGTGGAACGTGCAAACCAGCACTTTTTAACAGAGGCACGATTGACAGCGACTTAACAAACCGCCTCACTGTCTGGTTTTGTGGCAGCTGTGCCTCAGACAGAAGGTCCAGGAGACATCACAACAATCTTATTCCCATTTCCTCCTGACACCGGAAAGGCCAACCGAGAGCTTCATGCCACAGAGAGAGATTCATTTCTCTCAGCAATCTTGAGGACTAGAATCTTACTTCCCAGGGAAAAAAGGGCTCGTCTGCCTGTAGGCCCGGCTCGTCTCTCCTACCTTCCAGATGTGCAAGCCCAAGGCGTGGTAATTCTTCCCTCGGACGTTATCCACCAAGGAGGGATCCGCTTCCGGGAGGCGAGGCCAGGCACGAATCCTGCCGGCCCAATCTGCGCTGTGCTTCCGGGGCTTCTGCAGGAGGGCGATGCAGACCTCGCTCTGCTCACAGACTCTCAGCCAGAATTTGGGGTTCGTGGGGAAGGTGCTGTTGTTACGGCAACCCCCGGCCGACTGCCCTCGCACCCAGGATCCGTACAGCTTCTGCGTGTGGCTGAGCACTTTGTCTGTCGGGAGGGGAAAAGGATACGCGTCACGACTCTGCTGATGCGGCTTGAGACCCATGCGGCTTTTTATTGAGGTAAGCAGAAACAGAACAACAGAACACAAGAATTGGAAGGGACCTTAGAGGTCCTGCAGTCCAACCCCCTACTCAAGCAGGAAACCCTACACCAGGGCTTTTCAACCTTTTCGCCCATTGTACCACTTTTAGGATATGGCAACATCCGAGTACCACCCGTCGCCCAGCAAGGTGTCAAAAACTTGATGACCCCCCCAAAAAAAACCAAAAGGAAAAAAGTGATAAAGTACAGGTAGTCGTCGACTTACAACAGTTCGCTTAGTGACTGTTCAAAGTTACAATGGCACTGAAAAAAGTGCCCCCCAAGCCACAGCCGAGCAAGACACCTGCCTGCCCGCCCGGCCGCGCTCTTCCTCCTGTCCGAGGTTTCCATTGTTGTGAGCATTTCTCTTGAGGATTGGCAGCGGGGGTGGGGTGGGGGGTGTTTGGTTTTTATTCCCCCCGTCTGCTGGGTGGTTGCAGCAGGTTTTGGTCCCTTCACATGACCCGGGGACACTGTGACCGTCATAAATATGAATCGGTTGCCAAGCATCTGGATGTAAATCACAAGACCCTGGAGATGCTGCAACATTCCAGCTGATCGGCGCTTCTTCAGGGCTCAGCAGAAGCGCCAGGATCAGTGCTGCTTTCCAGATGATTGGTGCTTCTTCAGGGCTCAGCAGAAGCACCAGGATCAGCGCCGAGCTCCAGCTGGAGCCTGGTGCGGATCCTGGCGCTTCCGCTGAGCCCTGACAGCCTCGAATAAGCGCCGATCAGCTGGAAAGCGGCACTGATCCTGGTGCTTCCACTGAGCCCTGACAGCCCTGCAGCTCCAGCCATCTCTCACGCAGGCTTGTGCGGTGCTGCCACCGGTTCAGCTCGTTCCCCTCCCCCGCTACTTTTCTAGGATGGTCGCGTACCACCTGCCAGGTGCCAATGTACCACAGGTGGTACCCGTACCACTGGTTGAAAAGCCCTGGACTACACAAGCCGTACTCAACTTACAACAGTTTGTTTAGTCACCGTTTGAAGTTACCACGGCACTGGAAAAAGCGACTTACGGCCGCTTTTCACACTTACGACCGTTGCAGCTTCCCCCGGGGTCACGTGATTAGCATTCGGAGGCTTGACAGATGGGTTCATACTTACGACGGTCGCAGCGTCCCAGAGTCACGTGATCCCCTTTTGCGACCTGACAAGCAAAGTCAACGGGGGAAGCCAGATTCCTTTACCAGCTGTCTTATTCACTTAACAACTGCAGTGATTCGCTTAACAACGGTGGCAAGAACGGTCGTAAAAGGGGGCAAAATGCACTTAACCAATGTCACCCTTAGCGACGGATGTTTCGGATTCAATTGCGGTCATAGGTTGAGGACTACAGATAGTCCTTAAGAAAAGGAGAAGAAACAAGGAGGCCCTGCCTAGCAACATCCGGAACACGAGGCCGAGGTGACCCTTCTCGGACCCCCCTTCTCTTCGTGAACTCTGAGCATGTGCAGAAAGAAAGATCTGAGGCAAGAGACGTTTTTTTGAAACCTACCCTATCTGCATCTTGGCTATTCAACTGTAGGGAGTCCTCTACGTACGACCACAGTTGAGCCCAAATTTTCTGTCGCTAAGTTAAGACAGTGGCTAAGTGAATTTTGCCCCATTTTACGACTGTTCTTGCCACCGCTGTTAAGTGAATCTCTGCAGTTGTTAAGTGAGTAACACGGTTGTAAAGTGAATCTGGCGTCCCCATGGACGTTGCTGGTCAGAAGGGGATCACACGATCCTGGGAGACTGCGACCGTCATAAATATGAGTCAGTGGCCAAGTGTCTGAATTTGGATCATGTGGCCCCGGGGACGTTGCAATGGTCGTGTGAAAAACAGTCATAAGTTTTGTTAGGAATAACAGGAGCTAATTATGAGAAAGATTGCAGATATTTAATATTACCGTATTAATGGCAGCAAGAATTGTATTTGCCCAACATTGGAAAAATGAAAACTTACCAGTTAAAGAAGTACTAATTAAGAAAATTCTAGAGTGTGCAGAAATGGATAGATTGACTTTAAAGATAAAAGAGAAAGAAGGCTCAGTGTACTGGAGACTAAAACATATAAGGAACGGTTGCTGGAATTGGGGATGTCTAGTTTAACGAAGAGAAGGACGAGGGGGGACATGATAGCCGAGTTCCAATATCTCAGGGGCTGCCCCAAAGAAGAGGGAGTCAAGCTATTCTCCAAAGCACCTGAAGGCAGGACGAGAAGCAACGGGTGGAAACTGATCAAGGAGAGAAGCAACCTGGAACTAAGGAGAAACTTCCTGACAGTCAGAACAATTAACCAGTGGAACAACCTGCCTCCAGAAGCGGTGAATGCTCCAACACTGGAAGTTTTTAAGAAGAAACTAGACAGCCATTTGTCCGAAATGGTATAGGGTCTCCTGTCTGAGTAGGGGGTTAGACTAGATGACCTCCAAGGTCCCTTCCAACTTTATTACTACTACTACTACTACTACTACTACTATTATTATTATTATTATTATTATTATTATTACTTTAGAACATGAGATAATTTCTATCAATGGCTAGAAAAACAAGTTAGAGAGAAAGGAATGTGATATGTAATTTTGAATATATATTAGCAAGAAGGCTATCGAGTGATGAATTAACATATTGTTTATGATAATTAACTATTATCTATTATTGTTTGTTTAACACATGAACCCAGACATTATGCTGTTTCCTAAATATTGAAAATGTTATTTGGAAAAACCCCAGCCCCAACCCTAACCCTAACCCTAACCCAAATCCCAACCCTAACCTCGACACACCTTATCCCTAACCCTATAAAAACTAATAAAATCTATCTGTCTGTCTGTCTGTCTGTCTATATGTGTGTGTCCTTAACAGTATTAAAAACACGAATCCCGGGTATACACATAATGTGAAATAAAATAAGGTGATCACCAGGATAAAATCATAAACACAAATGTTTAATCTAATTTCTTAAGGTTTTGTAGATTAAACATTTGTGTGTGTGTGTGTGTGTGTGTGTGTATAAGTCACTTTTTTCAGTGCGGTTGTAACTTCGAACAGTCACTAAATGAGCTGTTGTAAGTCAAGGACTATCTGTCCTTGTATTTTGCAAAAAGGGGTTTTTCCTTTAAAAACTGGCTCTTTTCCAGCACCACCTACCAGTATAAAGGCTCTGAAGCTGTCCTTCTTCCGTGACTGGGTACCCGGTGATGACCTCATCAAATTCAGTGAAAAATTCCTCTTCTTCAGCCCAAAAATCTCCTTCCTGTAGCTGGGATAAAAGTTCAGCGCCCACCACCGGATCTAGCTGACTCCACCCTGGACCTCTGAAGACCAAAAAACCACAGTGAATATTAATACGGTTGCAAAAAAATGAACCGGTTTTGGCAGCTTGCAATGCCGTAAATATTGTACAATTTACCATAAATATTCCAGAGTTATCTGGAAGCTATACAGAATCGTTCGTTACAAGATGGGCAGCAAATAAATTCAATAGGTCAGGTGTAGGCAACCTTGGCTCTTTTATGACTCGTGGACTTCAACTCCCAGAATTCCTGAGCCAGCCATGCTGAGGGGAAAGGGAGAGGTTTCCAAGCTGAGCCATGCTGGCTCAGGAATTCTGGGAGTTGAACTCCTCAATTCATGAAGGGGCCATAGTTCCCCCACGCTGACTCAGGAATTCTGGGAGTTCAAGTCCACAAGTCATAAAGGGGGGCATAGTTCCCCCATGCTGGCTCAGGAAATCTGGGAGTTGAAGTCCACGAGTCATAAAAGAGCCAAGATTGCCTACCCCTGCAATAGTAAATAAATAAATAAACAAATAAACAGTGTAAAACAATTAAAAGGTTAAAAACGTCGGGCGGCTGAAAGTTAAAACATTAAAACTGAGAACGAAATGGATAAAATGAACACACCAAACTCCATACGTGCTGTGTGGGAAATCCTAAGTACTGAACTCTATACCTGCAGGATAGGGAATTCTGGGATTTGAAGTCCACACGCTTTAAACTAGCCAAAATTGAGAGATTGTCAGCTGCCACCTTATGCTTGCTTGTGGTTTGCTACCATGCAGTGACAATCTGCAATGAGCTCTGGGAAAGGTGGATGGGAGTGAGGATGCTTGGGGGGGAAATGAAAGTAACATCCGTATATCCCTGAGATGCTGCCTCAAGGTCATCCGGTTAGGAGAAGAAGGCAGCTGGACACTGTTCTGTCCCAGCCTACGTACGTCCTTGTTACTTCCCAAAGACAACCCCTCTTTTAACAGTAGACTGGAAAATAAACTCTTTTTATTTGAGTTACAGACCTGATAATTGTCCCAGAAAACCAAAGCAACAGAACTTTTCCAATGGAGACCTTGTCCAAAAGCAAAACGGAGCACGAGTCAAACAGGAAATAACTCACAGGCAAAATAAACAGACCATGGTCTTTTGATTCTGAAGTTCTTTGCAAACGATTGTCTCCAGCAACCAGCCCTGCCCACATATTCCCTTTTTGTTATGCAGCCCCCAAGTCATGGCTTCTCACTGCTTTCTCCTCTTCCCCTGGAGTCGCCCCATTGCCTCCCTCTGTCCTACTTGTGTGACCTGTCTACGTTTACAAGCGATTATGAGGTCTTCCAGCTGTGCTTCCTCCAGTCCGACTCAGCTTCCCAGCACAGCTGGCTCTCAGCTGGATCATGAGTGGAAGGAGCACCCTCTTCATTAGTTTGTAAGTCCTGCAGCTCATCAGAGCCTCCCTCCGACTCTGATGGCTCTCCAGGCCCCTCCTCCTCCTCCTCCTCCTCCTCCTCCGATTCCCCAGACTCAACTACCGGGATCACAGGCTGGCATGGAATCACAACAGATACCAACCTGCGCTTGAAGTGACCATTCTGAAAATATCTTGTTGAACCTGATTGGGGATGAGTGTGTGTATGTGTGTGTGTTAGCGATGGGAGGCATCTAGGGGAGGGAAAAGTTGAACTGAGGGATTTCGGCGTGCGATTCTCAGTTCTGGCTGTGCTTGATCGCAATGCACTTGACTTCTAATAAAACTATTCCTTTCCCAACAGATGGTGCCAAGGATCGTTTTGACTTAGAGGTTTAAGTAGGGACGGGTTTGACAGAAACACTATTGTAGATGCTGGAGTCAACACTTGGTCTACTCACCCTTCCCTCCAGGGTCCCTTCCAACAGCGCCTCCCCCAGGGATTCCGGATCCGCAGCAGGATTGTCTCTTTCCTGGACACCTTGGAAAGATCCTGCATGTCGACCACAATGAAGGCGTGGAATTCCCCCAGCTGGCTGGTTCCTGAAGGGCAGAAAAAAGATAATGTGGTAACCAGCATTTCATCCCATTTCTGAGAACTTTCATTAGGCACAGCAGCTCTTGGGAAGCTAGGTGAGGGTGGTGGGAGGGGCTTCAAAGAGGGGGAGTGGCTTCAGGGAGGATGGGTCTCCATCCACTTGACATCACCCGGCCATTTCCTGGTCTGCCCTGCTTGGTGGGACCGTGCCAGGAATTTGTGGGTCCCCATCCTAGCAAAAGGGGTTGTCGCAAGAAGGACACCGACACGCTGCCCGGAAAGCAGTTGGTTTATCTCAAGAGCGCAGAATATGAGCCCTACAAATGGGCTCCAGAAATTAGACATTTTTACGGAAACTTGGTCCTTCCTGAGGCATGGAGTTTGAGTGTCGTCTGCGATGTTCATTCTGTGGTTGTGTGATTGTGTGGTTCAACCTGGGAGACGGTTTTAATTCACCTTGCTTGCGTTTACAGATCTTCTTTTTTTATGTGTGAAAAAAGTTGTGAGGTTGTGAGGACGTTTGAGGAAAAGATTTTCCCATCTGCTCTTTTTACTGAGCTTATGACAGGTAGTCCTCAACTTACGACCGCAACGGAGCCCAAAATTTCTATTGCTGAGCAAAACGGTTGCTAACTGGATTCTGTCCCATTTTACGACCTTTCTTGTGAATCCGGCTTCCCCACTTGACTTTGCTTGTCAGAAGGTCGCAAAAGGGCCTCAGACGACCCCAGGACGCTGCAACTGTCATAAATGTGAGTCAGTTGCCAAGCATCCGAATTCTGGTCCTGTGACCACGGGGAGGCTGCAAAGGTCATCAGTGTGAAAATGATCATAAGTCGCTTTTTTTCAGCGCGGCTGTAATTTTGAACGGTCACTAAACGGATGGTTGAAAATTGAGGACTACCTGTGCTTCGTTTTCTAGTCTCGGTCAGGGGCGGATTCTGTTAATGGTTGAGGGAAGTTAGAGACAGTTTACGGAATGAAAGATATTTTGATATGAAACCTTTCCGCGGGAGAACGACGAGACGGAAGCGGCTGTGTAAAATTCTCCCCTTCCCCTACCTTGCCGTGAGCTGAAGACGGAACAGCTCATGACACTTTTCTCCTTCAGGTCCATCAACCGTCTGAACACGGTTTTCTCCAGGACTTTGCCGGCCCGCTCGCGTTCCGGGTTTTGGCTCAGGTCTTTGAGCGACCAGCGTTCTGCAAGGCCTCCGGTCAGGTCAACTAAGGCATCGGCAACCTGGCCTGCCCAGAGCTGCTCGTAAGATCCATGAACCCTGAAAGCAGAAAGAGCCGAACACCTGTAGGATTACACAGTTGTCACAGTACGTGGGGATGACCTTGGGAGACGGGGGACAAAGAGACGCAGCCAAGGGGAAAAAAAATCACAGCAATAGCACTTAGACTTCTATCTTCACAGTGCTTTACAGAGGTCACCAACTTTGTGGGCAACAGGGACCGGTTCCATGGGGAAAGGTTTTTCCACGGACCGGAGAGTGCGTGGTTTTGTGTGCTGCCTGCATCTCGCGGATGGGGCTTTTCTTGTTTGTGCGGACCGGTTGCTGGCATGCCGCCGTCCAGTACCGGTCCACGGACCGGGGGTTGGGGACCCCTGCTCTAAGCGGTTTGCACAGCCTCTTGTCCCCAACAATCTGGGTCCTCATTTTACCGGCCTCGGAAGGATGGAAGGCTGAGTCAGCCTGGAGCAGGTCAGGATCGAACTGCTGGCAGTGGGCAGTATGTTAGCCTGCAATATTGCATTCTAACCACTGGGAGGGAGGGAAGGAAGGGAGGGAGGGAGGGAGGGGCAGGGAGGGAGGGAGGAGGGAGGAAGGGAGGAAGGAAGGAAGGAAGGAAGGAAGGAAAGGAGAGGGAGGAAGGAAGGAAGGAAGGAGGGAGGCAGGAAGGGGGGAGGAAGGAGGGAGGGAGGATGGGAGGAAGGAGAGAGGGAGGCAGAGAGGAAGCGAGGGAGGAAAGAAGGAAGGAAAGAAGGAAGGAAGGAAGGAAGGGCAATACCAATAGCACTGAGACTTATATACCGCTCCACGGTGCTTTACAGCACTCTCTGAGCAGTTTACAACGTCAGCATTACTTGCATTTACTTGCATGTGCTGCCCTCCCACAACAATCTGGTTTCTCATTTTACCGACCTCGGAAGGATGGAAGGCTGAGTCCACCTTGAGCTGGTCAGGATCGAACTCCTGGCAGTGGGCAGAGAGTCAGCCTGCAACGCTGCGTTCTGTCCACTGCGCCTCCACGGCTCTCAGTTTAGCCCAGAGCAGGGATGAAGAAGCTCAAAAGGGATTTTCCCTACTTTCTCGGGCTGTACAGATAGTCCTCGACTTACGACCATCATTGAGCCCAAGGTTTCTGTGGCTAAAGTGAGACATTTGTGAAGTGAGCTTTGCCCCATTTTACGACCTTTCTTGCCACAGTGGTTAGTGAATCCCTGCAGTCGTTAAGTGAGTAACCCGGTTGGCAAGAAAAGCCAGAAAAATCGATCCATCCATCCAAATAGAGCTGGAAAGGGCCTGGGAGGTCTTCTAGTCCAACCCCCTGCTCATGCAGGCTTAACGGCTGTCTTGCTTAGCAAAGGAAATTTCGGGCTCAGCTGTTGGTCGTAAAGCGAGGACTCCCTGCGATCAGAATGAAGATCACACGTACTTGGCGTAAGCTTTCTCCAGCAAAGGGAGCCAAAAGACGCCTTCCGTCTGGCACTGGGAGAAACAGAGCTTGCCCCCAAGACAAGGCAGCCGGTCATCGATGGTCACCTCCACCCAGTGGCCAAACTGCCAGATGCGACAGGTGAAACATCCTCGGTATTTCTCATCCTTCCAGCTGGGCTGACCTGGAGGGATAACCTGGGATAAGAGAAGAAACCGCTCGTTGGTACGAAGACTATTGGTCGGAACAGCCATCAGTCTCCTACGCCGGAGGGCTTAAGCCCTCCCGTCGAACCTTTCTGAATATCCCAAGGTTCTAGTCCTTAGGGAGAGCAGAGGGGGTTTGAAAATGCACGCAGAGCAGGATCCAGGGAGAACAATGCTTTTCCCCAAAACGTTCGCCTCCTGCTCCATCTCCAGAAATCTTCCATGGAATGCACGCTTTTGCTTAATTTGAATCGTTTCGTTTGGTTGCGTAGCTGCAGCTGCAGTGAGGCCTTGGGTGCGGGGAGGGAGATTTTATTACGGCGAAATAAAACGGAATGGATGCAATAGGCTTCGCTTAGAGATCTCGCCTTCTGAGTGACTTGCGCCCTGAGTGGCGGGAGAGTCTTTACCTTGGTTAGCAGGTATTTATTTTTCTGCAAAGCGGCGCAGGCACAGAGAAACCAGCAATCCCCCAGCATGCCTTGCTTGACCTGCCATTCGTGTTGATTGTCTGAAAATAACCGAGGTGAAGAGCAGATCTCCTGATGGGGAAGAAGAAGGGAACTTAGAAAGGAAACATGCTAGGTTTGCAATATTCTTCCTACCTTCCTCCCTCCCTCCCATTCCTTCCTTCCTTCCATCTCTCCCTCCCCTCCCTTTCCTTCTTTCCTTCTTTCCATCTCTCCCTCTCCTCCCTTCCTCCCTCTCCTTCCTCCCTCCCTCCCATTCCTTCCATATCTTCCTCCCCTCCTTTCCTCCCTC
>NW_015386352.1:1072654-1076406 GCF_001527695.2 Protobothrops mucrosquamatus
CTCCATCGTTCCCATTCCTTCCTTCCTTCTCTCCATCTCTCCCTCCCCTCCCTTCCTCCCTCCCTCCCGCTCCTTCCTTCCTTCCCTCCATCTCTCCCTCCCCTTCCTTCTTTTCTTCCTCCGTCCCTCCTTCCTTCCCTCCATCTCTCCCTCCCCCCTTCCTCCCTCCCTCCCTCCGTCCCTCCCATTCCTTCCTTCACTCCATCTCTCCCTCCCCTCCCTTCCTCCCTCCCGCCCTTTCTTCCTTCCTAAATTTATAAGTCGCCTGACTCCCAGGGACTCTAAATCTAGACAGTTATTATTGGTGCAAAGAAAGTTTGATATTTATTGTATTATTACACTGCCCTGACTTCTGCACTATTGCTTTTATATACCACTCAGTGTCTCTTTAGAATGGGGCAGTCCATACATTTTATAAATAAAGAGATGAAATAACAATTACACTCATCTCCCACGACTGCGTTCTCAGTGTATTTTCGTCATCCAATGTGCGTTGTTTTTTTAAAAAAAAAGCTGACCAAGAGGTGAAGATGTGTGTACGCAGTTGAACTGTCAAACTATTAAAACAAGAAACTAGCCCAGTAAAAGCATGAAGGTGGGGAACCAAGATGGATCTAGCATTCCAGCTGGAGAGAAAGTTGTTTATAAATGTGTCCAGTGGAGTTGGGGAATTTCCTGAGCTGGAAATTCTAGGAAGATTGAATTCTGGTAAAGAGTAAGGTTATCACCACGTTCAATCAAAGGCACTTAGAATTCCCCTGAAGATTTTGTGCTTTACAGGCAATCCTCCCTTTTTACAGTAGTTCATTTAGTGACCGTTCGAAGTCACCACGGCCCTGAAAAAAGTTACTTATGACCATTTTTCACACTGACGACCGTTGAAGCCTCCCCCGTGGTCACGTGACCCAAATTCAGACGTTTGGCAACTGACTCATACTTATGACGGTTGCAATGTCCTGAGGTCGTGCCATCCCTTCTTGCAATCTTCTTATAAAGAATGTCAACGGGGGAAGGCAGACTCGCTTAACAACTGTGTGATTAATGGAACAACCACAGGGATTCCCTTAACAACTGTGGGAAGAAAGGTCCGAAATGGTCTAGGTCAGGGGTAGGCAACCTTGGCTCTTTTACGACTCGTGGACTTCCACTCCCAGAATTCCTGAGCCAGCCATGCTGAGGGGAAAGGGAGAGGTTGCCAAGCTGAGCCCTGCTGGCTCAGGAATTCCGGAAGTTGAAGTCCACGAGTCATGAAGGGGCCATAGCTTCCCCCATGCTGGCTCAGGAATTCTGGGAGTTGAAGTCCACGAGTCATAAAAGAGCCAAGGTTGCCTACACCTGGCCTAGGGCCTAGGCCACTATTTCTCAATCTTGGCAGCTTGAAGATGTGTGGACTTCAACTCCCAGAATTCCTGAGCCAGCCATGCTGAGGGGAAGGGAGAGGTTTCCAAACTGAGCCATGCTGGCTCAGGAATTCTGGGAGTTGAAGTCCACGAGTCACAAAAGAGCCAAGGTTGCCTATCCCTGGTATAGGGTTTCCTGCCTGAGCAGGGGGTTGGACTAGATGACCTCCAAGATCCCTTCCAACTTTATTATTATTATTATTATTATTATTATTATTATTATTATTATTATTATTATTATTATTATTATGGCAAAATTCACTTAACAACCATCTCACTTACAACAGAAATCATGGTTTCCATTGTGGCGCTAGGATCCCTGTCCTAGGTCAAGGACTACCTATATATGGGAAGGTCTTTGCAGGCGCGCATCTCATTTCTGTTTTCTAAAATATGGAAAACTGCTTTTGCACAGCTATCTAGATAGGAAAGCGCTACTTTCACCCACTGCGACTTTCAAAAACAAACCTGGGGTCTCAGCCAATAAATTTCTCCTTTGAACTGAGCCAACGGAGTAGAACAGTTGAAAAACAGAGAATCGTCACTAGCCGGAAACGCCAGGTCCTTGTACAGGTCTCCTTTCCGATCTGCCGAGACCCCGACTCCCAGCATCTTTTACAAATCTGCAAGGACCTGCAGCCCCTTCAGAGGCAATGGGGATCTGATTTAAATCTGCAAAACAGGTTAGGAGGCCAGGAGAACCTACAGTTATATTTCATTTTTCTTCTTCTCTACATATTTAAAATGTGCTTTTTTTTTTAACCGAACAAAGCATAGGATAACATTATAAAGGACAGAGAAAAAAAGGAGGATGCAATTTCAAAGAGAAGGCCAACCTTGAAATATCCATACTTAGTACCAGTGATATTTAAGGAAAAATATCATTCAAAAGAATTAAGCTGCACAATTCCACACCAGAAGACAAGAGATGTTTCAGAAATGAGGCCTATCGGTGGTGGTGGGCCTTGCCTCAAACTAAGCATTGTCAACCAACAATGGGGGCTTCTGGGAATTGAAGTCCTCCCATCTTAAAATGGCCCAAGTTTAAGAAACTTTGCACTAAGCCAGGGGTCTTCAAACTTGGCCCTTTTATGACTTGTGGACTTCAACTCCCAGAATTCCTCAGCCAGTCATAAAAGGGCCAAGTTTGAAGACCCCTGGCTTAAATCTAACAAACAAAATGGAGTCTGGCTGAGGAATTTTGGGAGTTGAAGTCCACAAGTCATAAAAGGGCCAGGTTTGAAGACCCCTGTCTTAAATCTAACAAACAAAATGGGGGCTGGCTGAGGAATTCTGGGAGTTGAAGTCCACAAGTCATAAAAGGGCCAAGTTTAAAGATCCCTGTACCTAAACTGACTTTCCAGGTTCAAGGCACCTTGTTCCCACCTAAAGTAGAAACAAACTCCATGTGAACTTATTTATTAAATTTATTTGCGGCCCATCTCATTTCAAAGTGACGTCACAAATATGGCTGGTTGGTTTGTTAAAAATAGAAATCTGGTCCGCTCTAACAAAAGCCTTGTAGCAAACAGGTATTTCTTAACTTGCAACAGTCCGTTTCGTGACCAAACTTAAGAATGGCGCTGAAAAAAGTATTTTCTAACCTTTTTTCACATTTACAGCCATTGCAGCATCTCCGTGGTCATGTGATCAAAATTCAGCCACTTGGCAACTGACTCATACTTATGATGGTCGCAGTGTCCCGGGGTCACGTGATCCCCTTTTGCGACCTTCGGACAAGGAAAGTCAATGGGGAAGCCAGATTCACTTAACCACCATGTGACTAACTTAACAACTGTAGTGATTCACTTAACAACTGTGGCAAGAAAAATCGTAACATGGGGCAAAACTCGCTTCACAACTGTCTCACTTAGCAACGGAAATTTTGGGCTCAGTTGTGGTTATAAATCGAGAACTACTTGTATTTAAAAGGGGTGGTAAACCATGATCTTGACATTCCCTTTAAAACTGCAGATTTATTTTAGATTTTAATCCAGGGTGGATCATGTGCTTTTTCACTTCTGCATTAAAGATTACACTGGTTTAATTGCACCCGCTAATACATACAGGTCAGCTAATTTGCTTACCATGTCGGTCCTCTCTTTTCGTCAGCTGTAGTTGCTAAACTCTCCAGACGCCCCAGCTACATCCTGATTAATCGACAAATAGAGCAGATAGAAAAGGTGGCAGATAAAACACAATTCATAACCAATCAAAGTCTGGTTGTGGAGAGGAATAGCTGGAGTTGTGATCATCATCAAACTGTGCATGTTCTGCCAATGTGGCTCCTAGATCTTTAAGCGACCTAGCTAAACCCATGATGGTGGGAATGCAGCCACAGCCACAGCCAGT
>NW_015386352.1:1076992-1091007 GCF_001527695.2 Protobothrops mucrosquamatus
ATTAATCGACAAATAGAGCAGATAGAAAAGGTGGCAGATAAAACACAATTCATAACCAATCAAAGTCTGGTTGTGGAGAGGAATAGCTGGAGTTGTGATCATCATCAAACTGTGCATGTTCTGCCAATGTGGCTCCTAGATCTTTAAGCGACCTAGCTAAACCCATGATGGTGGGAATGCAGCCACAGCCACAGCCAGTGACTCACAACTTCAGGGAAAGAGCAGCCAACTGAATAACAGAATAGCAGAGTTGGAAGGGACCTTGAAGGTCTTCTAGTCCAGGGGCCCCCAACCCCTGGTCCATGGACCAGTACTGATCTGCATCATGCCAGCAACCGGTCTGCACAAATAAGCAAAGCTCCATCTGTGGGATGCAGGCAGCACACAAAACCACACACCCTCCAGTCCGTGGAAAAACCTTTCTGCACAGAACCGGTCCCTGGTGCCCAAAAGGTTGGGGACTTCTGTTCTAGTCCAACCCCTTGCTCAAGCAGGAGACCCTATACCACTTCAGACAAGTCGTTGTCCGATCTCTTCTTAAGAACCTCCAGTTTTGGAGCTCCCACAACTCTTGAAGGCAAGCCGTTCCACTGGGTCAACTCAACTCAAAATCTGAGGCTGTCTTGCAGCCACCTGGGCCATTTATGAACCAAGACCCATACGGCTATGGCCACAGGTGCCCTGCTCCTTCCCGGGGTCTGGCAGAAAACCTGCCCTGTACTGCAGAATCAGAAGCCAGATTTGGTTGCTGGAATTGGATATGTCTAGTTTAATGAAAAGAAGGACGAGGGGTGACAGGATAGCAACGTTCCAATTATCTCAGGGGCTGCCCCAAAGAAGAGGGAGTCAAGCTATTGTCCAAAGCCCCTGAAGGCAGGACAAGGAGCAATGGATGAAAACTAATCAAGGAGAGAAGCAACCTAGAACAAAGGAGTATTTCCCTGACAGTGAGAAGAATTAATTGTTGGAACTACTTGCCACCAGAAACTGTGAGCCCTCCAACACTGAAAGTTTTTAAGAAGAGACTGGACAGCTAGACTTGTCTGGCTGGACTAGACTTGTCTGAAATGGTATAGGGTCTGCTGTCTTTGTAGGGGGTTAGACTAGAAGACCTCCAAGGTCCCTTCCAACTCTTGTTATCCTGTTACTCTATTTCCTTCGGCTGTTTGGTCACAAGCGCCCCTGCTGCTGATCGCGGCCGAGGCCCCTCCAGTCCGCATCCCGTCTCTGCTACGGGGAGGGAATGAGCCCAGCAGGGTTGTATCCCACCATCCCATAGGGATAGACTGCTGCTAGGCAAGGAGGCTCTCTTAGGGACCCCCATCTTCCCCGGTGCATCTCATTCGACCCCTCCCTTCCCCGTAACCCTTCTCCCTCCTCTCCAGCTTCACGGGCAGACAAAGCTGGCGGCCCCTTCCCCATCCACACGCCCACCTTTTCCCCAAATCGCGGCAGAGGGGTCCCTTCTCTCCAGCCGGCCCGATCCGCACCAGCCCCGCGGCCGAGCCTCGGATGCCGCCGCCGAGCTCAAACACCGGACGCGCATCTGTCCAAGGCACCACCTTGGGGGACTAAGGAAACTACCGTTCCCAGCATGCAGCGGGAGCAAGGAGCCGCCCAGGCCCCCAGCCTCCTTTGCCGAAGGAAAAGAACTACGTCTCCCAGCAGCCCCTAGGAGCCCGCCTCCCCGCTTGCTTTGCCGGGGCTGAATTCGGGCGTAGTGCGCAGGCGCGGGCGGTGCCCGTGTGTCAACGTCCGTTCCTGCTTTTTTTAGTTCGCACGTGGCGATTCCCACCAGTTGCTCCTGAATTTTCCTTGAAGCGAAGTGATAAAAGATAAGCCAATATTATTTCATCTTTATGAACCTTTTTTTCAGATTTGGCCAGTTTTCAACTCTGGACTCTGTGTGTGTGTGTGTGTGTGTATTTTTTGTATATATTTTGTGTATATATATATATATGTATGTATGTATGTATGTATATGTATATGTATATGTATATATGTATATATATATATATATGAAAAAAAATCACATGACCAGTTTTGCCACTGTTGCAGCATCCCCAGGGTCACAGGATCAAAATTTGGGTGCCTGGCAACTAGTATCGTCTTTTTGATGGTGTTGCATTGTCCCTGGATCCACTGATCACCATTTGTAATCTTCCCAGCCAGCTTCTGACAATCGGGCAAGCCAGGTTCACTTAATGACTGCATCACTTAATAATTGCACAACTTTGCCAAAAAACTTTTTTAAAAGTAGGTAACGGGTTCAATTAACTGCCCTGCTTAGCAGTGGAAATCCTGATCCCGATTGTGGCTGTAACACGAGGCCTACCCGTTACTGTAGATTTCTCGAGAAATTGTTTCCTGGCATGGTTTCATTATTTCTGCAAGAATACTTCTAAAGCAGCCTTTCTCGAACTCGGCAACTTTTAAGGTGTGTGGACTTCAACTCTGTGCTAGCTGGGAATTCTAGCAGTCGACATCCCAAAGGTGCTTTTTTCCAGGAGGCAACTGGACCTTCTTGTTTTTTCTTTGAAGACGTTTCGCTTCTCATCCCAGAAGCTTCTTCAGTTCTGACTGGATGGTGGGGAAATGGAAGGATTTATACTCCTTGCAGACAGCTGGTCATTTGCATTCTTTTAAAGTCGTTGAGGCCACTTGGAGGTCATCTATGTTGAGGGGGAGGGATATGATACCACCTATCTCCAATCTACAACAGAGTCCTTTCGACAGTGCCAAGAAGGCTCCATAGTCCATATACCCACTGAGGCACCACTCAGCTGACCCTGAGGACACAGATAAAACCTCAAAGTGGCCTCAACGACTCTCTAAAAGAAGGCAAATGACCAGCTGTCTGCAAGGCGTATAAATCCTTCCATTCCCCACCATTCTATCAGAGCTGAAGAAGCTTTTGGGATGAGAAGCGAAACGTCTTCAAAAATAATAACGGAAATCCAGTTGTCTTCTGAAAAAGCATCTTTGGGACAACCATGACTTGGGTGATTGAGAATCTCCACATTTGGCAGGCGGTCTACACATCTCAAAGTTGCCGAGTATGAGAAACACTGTTCTGAAGGGAGCTTTGTTAAGGATCTTCTAAAAGGTATGTTAATACAGGTGGTCCTCACCTTAACAACAGTGTGTTTAGTGGCCAAAGTTACGTTGCTTGAAAAAGTGACTTATGACTGCTTTCCGCACTTACCTCTGCCGCAGGCGATTTACATTCGGATGCTTGACAACTGATTCATATTTACGACGGTCGCAGTGTCCCGGGGTCATGTGATCCCCTCCTGACGAGCCAAGTCAAATGGGGAAGCCAGATTCACTTAACCACGGTGTTGCTAATTTAACAACTGCCGTGTTTCACTTCACAAGCGTAGCAAGGAAAGTCGTAAAAGGGGGCAAAAATCAATTCACACATTTCTCACTGAGCAAGATACAATTTTGGGCTCAATTGTGCTCGTAAGCTGAGGACTCCCTGTATTGGGGAAGACGCAGGCATGCAACCGGGCACATAGCCCCTCTCTGTGGATCAATGCTCTTCCTTCCGCTGCCCCTTACCTTTTCAGGTGCACCCATTACCTTTGCTTCCCACTTTCCAGATGTTCAAGCTCTTCACTAAAGGTTCTCACAAAAATCAGTTTACAGGGAATGTGTCATGGACAGGCACTGCCTTTCCACCTCAGCGATTGATCGCCTCATTTGGTGTCACTCAACACTGGTGACAAGAGAATACCTTTATTGTCATTGTGTAACTCACAGCGAAAAGATGGAGGGCAATAGAAGAAGGGGACGACAGAGAATGAGGTGGCTGGATGGAGTCACTGAAGCAATAGGCGTGAGCTTCAATGTACTCCAAAAGATGGTAGAGGACAGGAAGACCTGGAGGAACGTTGTCCAGGGGGTCGCGATGAGTCGGACACGACTTCGCAATTAACAACAAACTCACAGCGAAATTAAGTGTAACAGTAAGGAAAGCGAAGCTTAACCTCAAATGTGGGCCGGATGCATCACCAGGAAACCGCGTCCACCCCATTGCCGGCAATGGGGGGGGGGAAGCTCTGAGATGTTGCGCAACGCCACACGACGTCGCGAGTTTGACATGTCTAGTGTACTGTATTGTCATGTGAAAAAAAAATCTTTTTAAAAGCTTGCTTTGAAACCGGTTGGAAAAGCAGATGTCACGCAATGAGGAGTTTTTCAAAATATGGTGTCGGGTCTGCCCATGGGAGGTCACAAAAGTCAAGATGGCTGCCACACAGAGCCCCACCCTTTCTATGTGCTCGGTTGCAGCAGTTCAGCCTCGGCCACTTATGACCGTCATGGGATCCCCTTTTTGTGACCTTCTGACAAGCAAAGTCAATGTGGGGGAAGCCAGATTCACTTAACAACCGGGTTACTAACTTAACAACTGCAGTGATTCGCTTAACAACGGTGGTCGTACGTCGAGAACTACCTGTCATGTCCGGGTGATACCGTCAATGTCCGGGGGGGGGGAAAGAAAAGCACAAAACCTCCCAAAGTCACAAACTTTAGTTTAATTCAACATTTATAAGTGATGTTATTGTAAGGCATCCAGGTACATCTCCAAGGGATTTCCACCCTGGTTGCATACATTCTCCTGGAAGAAAAAAAATGCAGGGTAACAGAGTGTGTAGTGGTTGCGGTTTATCGGCCAGACTGGAGCAGGTGTCAAAAGTGCTGCCAATCAAACACCTTAAAAGTGGAAGGTGCTTCTGGGGAGACAGGAGCCCTGCGCGTTGCCAAATAACGGAGGAACCCCAGAGCCGCTACGCCAAATGATCACAGCCCATGTCAAGCAACTTTGGAGTCTGACTTCGTTATTGCTTCTCGTCCTTTGGTCTGAAGCCCCAACTCGCCCCAGGTGAAAATATATTTCGGGGGGAACGGAGGAAAGGAGCTGGAGACAGAGAATTTGAGCACCTTGGTGGTTCTGGAACCAGTGTTCCCCAAATAGGAGGCAGTGAGACAGGCATCCTCTCTGCCAGAGCTGGACACAAGAGTGGTACCTAAGGGGGTTTTCTAAACATCTTTTCTGGGTACAGAGAATAAATATTATTCTTGAACAAGGGAGGTACACACAGAAAGAAATCCCAGAGTTGGCTTTAGTAAAAACACGCGAAAAGGGTTGTGTGAGCTTGTGTGCGCAGGGAAAATGGACAAAGGGGCTGGAAACCACCAGTGGCACCATCCACAGATGTGAAGGATGTGCAAGAATGTGAAGACAGGTCAGTACGTTTACAGCAGTCTCAGGACAGGCTTTTGTGTTGTTGTTGTTTTGCAAAAATTAACCACTCCTCTTTTACCTTTGTGGAAAGAAAAGGACATCGCAGTGCTGCATTTGGTGATTGGCCACTGACGTCCGTGGCGCAATCTTGCAAGGCCTTTCCCATCCCTGTTGGGCAGAGTGGGCCTACTACACCGTAACCACTGCGCTTGCTGGTCTCCAAGGAAAGCAAAGCAGTGTTAACACCCATGTTCCTACCATACCCCCCCCCCCGGCCCAAGGGTTGGCTTCTCCCCCTCCCCATCTCTATCAAAGCTCACCCTCAGCCTGCAAACCCCACCCCAATCTCTTTTTAATACCTGACCCTTAACCATTTACACCAGTTTCCTGAAATCCGGACGCTGCTTGGAAGAAAACGTTCCGTTCTTTTAGGATTCCGGGTCACGAGCGCCGCAGCGTACAACGGGACAAAGCCCGCCCTTCCAACATTTACCATGATCCTGATCAGTTTTTTTTCTTCTTTCCTTCGTGCGTGGACGGCCTGGGACCCAGGTGAAGGCTCTGCCCCCTTCAAGGCTTGGAGAGCGACAAAGGAAAAACTCATCGCGTGCTGGAAATGCGGCTTTTGTTGGCAGACACAAAAATCAATTCTGATGTCCACATTCATGATGCAACGAGGCCGAACGGTCGCTTGCTCCCGGTCGCTGCTTGGAGTTAGAAAAAGATACATCCCTGATATCTTGCTGTGCCTAAGGGGGGGGGGGGTCAGGCACCTGAAGGCACGTAGGACTCTCGATGTACATGTGGGGAGGAATTTTTTTAAAAAAGTAATAATCCAGACCCCCCCCGGCCGCCGCCCCCCAGCAATGGCACCAAGGGCCAGAGGGTAGTCCTAGCTCGCCATTCTGGCTGGCCCTTCCAGGTTCCAAGATCCCGCATGAGCTGGAGAGCTAAGCAGACACATTGACGTCCCTGAGAGAAACGGCACTGTGCGTGGCTCCCCTGTCCTCAAGCTCGGCGGGCGGAGAGTCCACCACCATGGCAGCCGTGTCCGTCGTGGCAAGAAGCGGCGGGTTCAAGCCCTGGGTCAGGATCTGATGAATGGTTTTCCTCAGGTTTGGGTGGAGCTGGGTCTGGGTCTGGAAAAAAACCTCTAGGGCGAAGGACTTGAGGGTTCCAGTGCAGAGGTCCTCGTAGAGTGGAATTGTGTACATCCGGGACATCTGTAATGCAAGCAGAAGGAGCCCGGGGTCATCCCAAGAGTCTCGTATTGATCATCGTAGTAACACAAATCTGGGACCATGGACAGATTAAGTCAGGGGTCTTCAAACCTGGCCCTTTTATAACTTATGGACTTCAACTGCCAGAATTCCTCAGCCAGCCTCCATTTTGTTTGTTCGATTTAAGACAGGGGTCTTCAAACCTGGCCCTTTTATGGCTCGTGGACTTCAACTCCCAGAATTCCTCAACGTGCCTGGCTGAGGAATTCTGGGAGTTGAAGTCCACGAGTCATAAAAGGGCCAAGTTTGAAGACCTCTGGATTAAGTGGTCAAAGGCTGATTTTTTCTCCCTAAAATTCCCAACCAAAGTTCCTTATCAGCCATAGCCATCAGCCATAAAGCTGGCTTTTCTAGCTGGGCTGTGGTCCAATAATGTCCGCTAGGCCCCGGAAACCTCTCTGCTGCCACCTAGTGGACAACTCCCCAAAGGAAAAGCTGGGAAGCATACAAGTAAACCTTGATTTACAACAGTTCGTTTAGTGACTCATTTCCAAGTTACAACGGCACCGAAACGGCACTTACGACTGACTATTGGAGCATCTCCATGCTCATATGATGTCAACATTCAGATGTTTGGCCACTGACTCGTATTTATGACGGTTGCAGTGTCCCAGGGTCATGTGATCACTTTTGGCGACTTTCTGACAAGCCAAGTCCATGGGGAAGCCAGGTTCATTTAACTAACCGTGTTACCCACTTAACCATTGTGGCAAGAAAGGTTAGTGTCAACCGTCCCAACTTGGTCAATAGAAAAGAAAGACTCCCAAAACTGCTGAAAGGACTGTGTTGTAGACTGGAGATAGATGGTGTTGTTCAGTCTACAACACAGTCCTTTCCGCAGTTCCAAGAAGGCTCCCCACCCATTTGTACCACTCAGGTGACCCGGAGGACACAGATAATCCTCCAAGTGGCCTCAACTCCTCTCTAAAAGGAGGCAAATGACCAGCTGTCTGCAAGGAGTATAACTCCTTCCATTCCCCACCCTTCTGTCAGAGCTGAAGAAGCTTCCTTGCTTCTTTATATTCCTTGCAGACGGCTGGTCATTTGCATTCTTTCAGAGGGTCGTTGAAACCACCTGGAGGCCTATGTTGAGGCCTAAATTGAACAGCCCTCTCTCAACAGAAGGGGAGGGATCTGACACCTCCTATCTCCAGTCTACAACAGAGTCCTTTCAGCGGTTCCAAGAAGGCTCCACACCCATTTGCACCACTCAGGTGACCCCGAGGACACAGATAAGCCTCCAAGTGGCCTCAACGACTCTCTAAAAGGAGGCAAATGACCAGCTGTCTGCAAGGAGTATAAATCCTTCCATTCCCCCACCCTCCAGTCAGAGTTGAAGAAGCTTCTGGGATGAAAAGCAAAACGTTAATAAGAGTTAAGGAAAATGGATATAAAGTGATATGGAGGCGGTACCTAACACCAGGTAAATTAAATCAAATAGATGTTAAATATACAAATATTTGCTGGAGGTGCGAGAAAGAGATTAGAACATATAAACATATGTGGTGGGACTGTGACAGCGCACAAAAGATATGGGACATGGTGTTTAGGGAAATTAGAGAACTTTTGAAGGTAAATTTCAGATATGTCACCGAGGATTGGATTACTGTTACTGGTGGAAAAAAAAGATGTAAATGAAGCAAAAGAAGGAATTGATTGTAAATTTGATAATGGCAGCTATATTAGTGATGTTTAAATATTGGAGACGGAATTGGGTTATTCAAAGAAATGAGTGGTATAATGAAATATGGAATATGGCAATAAATGATAAATTAACAACAGAAATTAAATTTAAAAAGGGACGATTAAAGTAAATAATTATAATGAGATATGGGATGATTTTATAAAAAGCAGTTTTGGTGGAAGGCAAAGGGAATAAACCTGCTCAAGAATATATGCTGTTTTGGAGGGATAAGGGCACAATTGAAATATATTGTACATTGTTAGTTGTTATATGAGAAGAAATATAGGTAATAAAAATGGTCCCCAGGGATGGGGGTGCACTGTAGCATTTGTATTTTTTTATATTGTTTTTTATTTAGATCTATGTGTATTATGTTTGTATTATTTGTATTTGAATAAAATAAAAATTTAGAAAAAAAAAACCCAACAGGAAAGTCCAGCTGCCTCGTGAAAAAGCACCTTTCGGATAACGATGACCAGGATAACTGAGAATCTCCACAGACATTTATATAAAACTGGTGTCCTGTCAGCGTCTCTGACTCCATTCGGACACCAGTTGCGCAATTCCCTGGCAAACATCTATTCCCAAGTCCAAGCATCAGAGCTTCCCATGTCCTTTGTGTATCAACTGGTTTCCTGTCCAAAATCGCACCCCCCGAGCAGCATGAAGCTTTTCCGCCCGGCAACTGGTACCTGGTTTTCCAAGAAGCGACGGACTTTATGAAGGTCGGGATAATAATCGTTGCGGACGATGATCTGCAGCCAGCGGATACGAATCTCAGCATTCATGTTTTCTAGCTGGGTTGAGTAGCATTCAGACAACTTCGTTATCACCTCTGTGAAAGAGAAGATTTATCTGATTTGCTTGGGATTCAATTTAGAGGCCATTCAACGAAAATAATGCTCTCTCCATGAAGGGTGCAAGCCTGTATGTTACTAATTTCGGGAAAGTCATTCCTTCAAATGGAATTGGGTATGCCTAGTTTAATGAAGAGAAGGACGAGGGGGGACATGATAGCAGTGCTCCAAGATCTAAGGGGCTGCCACAAAGAAGAGGGGGGGGTCAAGCTATTCTCCAAAGCAGGAAAAAGAAGGCAGGAAAAAGAAAAAATGGATGGAAACTAATCAAGGAGATAAGCAACCTAGAACTAAGGAGTAATTTCTTGAGTGGGAACAATTAATTAGTGGAACGACCTGCCTCCAGAAACTGTGGGTGCTCCAACAATGGAGGCTTTTAAGAAGAGATTGGACAACCATTTGGCTGAGATGGTATAGGCCAGGGGTAGGCAACCTCTGCTCTTTTATGACTCGTGGACTTCAACTCCCAGAATTCCTGAGCCAGCATGACTCAGCTTGGAAACCTCCCCCTTTCCCCTCAGCATGGCTGGCTCAGGAATTCTGGGAGTTGAAGTCCACGAGTCATAAAAGAGCCGAGGTGGCCTACCCCTGGTATAGGTTCTCCTGCTTGAGCAGGGAGTTGGACTAGAAGACCTCCAAGGTCCCTTCCAAGTCTGTTATTCCGTTATTCTAAAACAATATGGATTTCATTCCACAGGATAGGCACCAGCTCAGAGAAGGAACGCTAATCTCGGTCCCGCAAGATGACAGTACTTAAATCGACAGGACTCAAAGTGTGCCCACCCTGCCTGACTTCACTGGACAGCCGGAAGTAACCAATAATCAAAGCAGCGGGGACAAGTGAGCATAGCGGAACACACCCATCAGACTTATAAAAAGAGAATTTATGTAACCCAAGAGTTGAAATTGTGGGGTCCTTGGGGGCTCTCTGAGCTGGGTTGTTTTCTTGCAGACGCTTCATTACCCAACGAGGTGATTAAACTCACCGTGTGGCAAGGGCGACCCATCCAGTAACCTATCCAGGAAAAGCACCGTTTGGAATGTTTGCCACTCGGCGATGTCGACGCTGTTCGCAGCAGCTCCTGCGTCCAGAGGCTCCGTGGTCCAGAGATGGAACAGCGTCTCCACCGGCTCGGTCAAGCTGGATCCCTGAGATAAGTCTGGTTCGACTAAAGGAGGCCCCGTGGCATTGAGCCAGCGGTCAAACTCGAGCCCTGCAACAGATTGGCCGACAAGGATCAACTTGGAGAAACGTGCCCACAGGTGTACAGACTGAGTGTGATCTCTCAATCAGGGCTCATACGGAAAGCTTTCTCCAACAGGTCATCTGGCTGACGTTTGTAGAACACGGTCAACAAGCCTGATGTGGGCTTAGCGCAGTGGTGGCAAACCTATGGCACGCGTGCCAGAGGCGGCACTCAGAGCCCTCTCTGTAGGCACGTGTGCCACCGCCACCAGCAGCAGGTCCATCAGGCTGCCCCCGCCGCCCAGAGCAGGAGCCCCACCCAGCACAAAGGAGGCGAAGCGGCCGACTAGCAAGCTTGAGTAGAGGTGGTAGAGCAGAGGTCACCAACCATTGTCGATTGGTGGACTGGAAGAAAAGGGAGGGGGAAGCATTTTACATGCGTGCATGTGTGCACGGGGCCACGAGCACGCATGTGCTGCAAATGGGGCGGGGCTAGTGCCTGCGTGATACTCACTAGCCCTGCCCCCGTTCTTACGTGGTGCAGCGCCTTGTATCTGCACCCTGCGGCGTGGCGGCGGCCATTTTTGCGCCTTGCAGTATGGGGGCCCATTTTTGTGCCCCCAGTTTTTGCGTGCCAGAGGCGGCACGCAGAGGTGCCTCCCTGTCGTCCCCCCCCTCCCGAGGGCAATACAATGCCGATGCGGCCCTGGCACTTTGCGATAAATAAGTGGGTTTGGGGTTGCAGTTTGGGCACTCGGTCTCTAAAAGGTTCGCCATCACTAGCTTAGCATTTTGCAGCTTGGTTAGTTGGGTATGTTGTCACGCCTGTGTACAGGGAGTCGACTTACAACAGTTCGCTTAGTGAACAACGGCATTGAAAAAAAGGGACTTATGGCTTAAGTCTTTTTCACACGACTAGTGTTGGGCTGATAAGGCAGCAGGTGCACCCAGAATCAATTAATGCCCTAACTTCTACAATTTCGGGCATCCCCAGGTCACGTGATCAACATTCAAGCGCTTAGCAACTGGTTCATATTTATGACGGTCACAGTGTCCCGGGGTCACGTGATCCCCTTTTGCGATCTCCTTGCAAGCAAACTCCATGGGGAAGCCAAGTTCATTTAACAACCAGGTTACCAACTTATCAGCTGCGAGGATTCACTTCGCAAGCGTGGCAAGAAAAGTTGTAAAATGAGACAAAACTCACTTAACAAATGACTCAGCTAACAACAGAGATTTTGGGCCCAATTGTGGTTGTAAGCCGAGGATTACCTGCAGTTTGTCTCCCCCATCTGGGCAGCACTGCTAAGATTGTCTCTTTGTGTGTGTGTGTGTGTGTGTGTGTTACATTGTGTCAAGATCCTCTTCCTCACCTGTTTTGCAATCAATGCATTGTTCTTTCAGGTCTGGAAAAAACGCCAAGAAAGAATCCAACAGATCTTGGGCTACAACGCTTGTGAACTTGTACTTCTCGATATAAGTCTGAAAGAGAGCCGGCAGAAACACGGGTTACAAAATTAAGGTAAACAGCAAAGTTGAGCGAGGTCACAGAAACTGGAGGGACCCCCCCCCCGAGTGGAAATGCTCAGAAAAGCAACAGAAATGAGGCCAAACGCACTAGAGAACAAAGTAAAATATCACAAATGACGGAGAGCAGAAAAATGATCAAGGTTTAAATAAATTAAGAGCAGCCGTGCTGGATTTCTAATGCTCTGACACATATAAAACCCCACTGATGGAAAATTTCTAGAGGTCATTCATCCATCACAATATTTTTCTTTAAATTCCAGTCCTTTGTGATAGCACAATAATTCAGGAGACTGAGACTAAATTCTGAAATAAAATCAGAAATGCTCCAGAGCTTTTAGCAAGCGTGTGTAAGGATATATTCACGTGCACTAGAGCAGAGGTAGGCAACCTTGGCTCTTTTATGACTCGTGGACTTCAACTCCCAGAATTCCTGAGCCAGCCATGCTGAGGGGAAAGGGAGAGGTTTCTAAGCTGAGCCATGCTGGCTCAGGAATTCTGGGAGTTGAAGTCCACAAGTCATAAAAGAGCCAAGGTTGCCTACCCCTGCACTAGAGCATCAGCCCCCAACCTTTGGGGCACCAGAGACTGGTTCTGTGGAGAGAGGTTTTTTCCACAGACTGAAGGGGCCGTAGTTTCGTGTGCTGCCTGCATCCCACAGACGGGGCTTCACTTGTTTGTGCGGCCTGATTTCTGCAGGCCGTGGACCGGTGCTGGTCCACGGACCGGGGATTGGGGACCCCTGCATTAGAGGCCCTCAGATCTTTTCTCCAGCCTAATAGAGCTAGGAACCACTGCTGGAAAAGGAGAGGCATTTTCAGGAAAAATAGCAGAAAAACTTTGTGCTATAAAAGCTACATAACCATATCTCCGTAGTCATCGGAGTTGTACCTACACTAAAAGGATTATAAACACATAATGCAGGTACACATGCACCCACCACCCTTCTCAACCTCTCTTGGTCTTAAAAAAAAAGCTAAGAAGGGTTGAACTTAATTTATTCTCGGATGGGAGACCACCAGGTCTCAAATCCCAACTCTAAATTTAAACTGGAAAAAAGGAGGCAATGACAAAACACTTTCCAATTGCTGCCAAAAGGTCTACATGGAGGTGACTATTAGCTAAGCTTTCTTTTCTTTTCTTTTTACCCCCTTTTAATTCCGTGCTTCAGGATGGGGGCGACTGAATGTAGCTCAGCCTTTACTGGCCGGATGCCCTTCCTGATGCCTATGTGGAGTTTGCAACAGATATTTTCTCTTTGTCCCGATAGAGTCTCTGTCGCTGCAGAGGATTGAACTCTCAACCTTCTGAGTGGGAGGTGAGTCTCTTCACCTCTAGGCCATCTGATCACTCAACTATCAGCCAAGCATGAGTTAATGCAGGGGTCTTCAAACTGGGCCCTTTTATGACTTGCGGACTTCAACTCCCAGAATTCCTCAGCCAGCGTGGGGGAACTATGGCCCCTTCATGACTTGCGGACTTCAACTCCCAGAATTCCTCAGCCAGCATGCCTGGCTGAGGAATTCTGGGAGTTGAAGTCCACAGGTCATAAAAGGGCCAAGTTTGAAGACCCCTGAGTTAATGAATTCTTGATTTTTGCTTCCTGTGTTCACTACACTTGTTCGCTTGTTACCCTCAGAAAAGTTTTACCCGGGTTATGCCAGACTAATAAACACCACGACACTTTGCTGGTATGTTCCACCTACAGGTAGTCCTCGAGTTACCACCATTCGTTTAGTGACTGTTCAAAGTTTCAACGGCACTGAAGAAAGCGACCTGTGGCCATTTTTCACACTTACGACCGTCACAGCATCGCCACGGTCACGCAATCAAAATTCGAGCGCCCAACAACTGCTTCCGGCGGTCATGTGATTCCCTGTTGCGACCATCTGACAAGCAAAGTCAGTGGGGGAAAGCCAGATTCGCTTAACAACCGCGTTACTAACTTAACGACTGCAGTTAAGATTCCCTTCACCACTGTGGCGAGAAAGATTGTAAAATGGGGGAAGAATTCGCTTAGCAACTGCCTCGCTTAGCAACAGACATTTTGGGGCTCAATTGCGGTCGTAAGTCGAGAACCACCTGTAAGGATCCAACTTTCAAACAAGTGTCTGGGATCTAAAACTCCAAGCTTGGTTTTTGGATGGAGTCCTGATTTTTCTGAAGGATTCAGCTGAAAATGACCGGATTCAACTGAGATTCGCTGGCAAAGTCGAAGGTGCATGTAACA
>NW_015386352.1:1091683-1095586 GCF_001527695.2 Protobothrops mucrosquamatus
CTTAGCAACAGACATTTTGGGGCTCAATTGCGGTCGTAAGTCGAGAACCACCTGTAAGGATCCAACTTTCAAACAAGTGTCTGGGATCTAAAACTCCAAGCTTGGTTTTTGGATGGAGTCCTGATTTTTCTGAAGGATTCAGCTGAAAATGACCGGATTCAACTGAGATTCGCTGGCAAAGTCGAAGGTGCATGTAACACCCCCCCCCCCCGTGCCCAAACCAGGTTACTAACTCGGAGAAAGGCATCAAAATGGGTTGGGTCTCCGCACAGCTGAGACAGATAGTAAACAAAGCAGAACCCTTTCTCGTAGGTGAAGAGATTCATCAGGTTGCTGGGGTTCACACCTGGGGGGGGAAAAAAAGGGAAGAGAGGAAGAACTTTAGATAAGTGTTATAGGGGGAGAAAATAGCCATATAGGAGGTCCTCAATTTATGACCACAACTGAGCCCAAAATATCCATTGCTAAGGAAGACAGTTGTTAAGAGAGTTCTGCCCCCATCTTATGACCTTTCTCGCCACAGGTTAAGTGAATCGCTACAGTTGTAAGTCAGTAACATGGTTATAAAGTGAGTCTGGCTTCCCCATTAACCAGTGGAACAACCTGCCTCCAGAAGCGGTGAATGCTCCAACACTGGAAGTTCTTAAGAAGAGACTGGACAGCCATTTGTCTGAAATGTTATAGGGTTTCCTGCCTGAGCAACTTTCATTCTGGCGATTCCTTGAAGAAGCTTAATTTCCTAAAAGGCCAGACCCAGCTCCCTTCTTACCTGGTTCAAGTTTCACCTGAAGTTTGCTGACAGGATTGTCCTCCCCAAGGAGTTTCATTTGCCGGTGAAGGGCATCAAGGCGGAAGGCTGTCTCCAGGCATGTAAAAGCAGCACCTGTCCACACACACAAACACACACACACCAAATGCATGGAATTTAATCGGAGAGCTATAATATTTCCAGATTATGCGGACGTTCAGATGACTCTGTCTTCCAGCACGTGACATCTACCCAGGGCTTTTTTTTTTTTGGTCATAGGACAGTGATGGCAAACCTTTTAGAGACTGAGTGCCCAAAAACTGGCCCCATCTCCACTCCACCGCCCTGCCCCGCCCCTGCTCTGCCCCCCATCCCCCACCCTGCCTGCCCACAGGACCACTCACCGCCTCCAGGGCCCGCCGCAGATCGCCCAGGCAGCCCAGCAGCGCTATGGCGGCCACGCCCTCTGCCCACGCCCCGCAGCAACTGTGCGCGTTGGGGCGTGAGGACAGAGTCTTGTCTACACTGCCTGGCTGCCATGTCCTTGGCCGCGTTGCTCCGTGTGGGCCACGCTCAGGGGCGACTCTCCTTCAGGGGGGCTGCTGGAGAGCAGGGGGTCGCAGGGGGAGGCAAGGCTGGGGCAACGGCACGTGTGCCCACAGAGAGGGCTCCGAGTGCCGCCTCTGGCACCCGTGCCATAGGTTCACCACCACTGTCATAGAACGCACCGGAACAGAGTTCCGGCACCTTTTTTTCGATGGATTTTCCAGAGTTGCGTTCTTTTCCTATTGTTTCCCTTCCTATCGTTTGTTTTTGAAAATGTCCCGCTGGCGGTACGGTGCGAGCGGGGTCCCCTCTGGCGCTATCTGCCTCCTCCAGTAGGAGCCATGAGGCGCCAGAGCACCACAGTCAGAGCGTGGCTTGATTGGCTGGATCAGACCATGTGGTATGGAAGCCGATGGTGGCGGTAGGAGACACATAAACATGGAGGCCATCTTTCACGAGAGGGCGAGCGAGCCTTTTGCCTTCCCCTACAGAAAGTGGTGTGTGTGTGAGATTAAAAATAGGCAAAGTAGAGGAAAAAAGGGCGGCTGGCGTGGAAGCTTGCCCAACAGTGAAACTTTGCCGTTTTGGTTCCTTGGGTAGTTCAAAGGCTGAGATGTCTACGAAAATCTCTTTTTAGTCTTTTATATTTTATATTCAAACTGCAGACGGGAAGAATAAGAATAAAGCCAATGTCTTGTGATTCGGAGGTATTATTATTAATAATAATATATATTAATTATGTATTGGTCAGATATAAAGGTAGACCTACAGTATGAGGTTTAATCAAATCTGTTTGTTAAATTGGGTTTAACTTAAAGGTACATTAAAAGCAATCTGTTCACTGACAAAGTTTCAACTTTCATTTGTTTCAAGCCAATATCCATATTAAACTCCAAATGTAAAATCTCTCCGCCTTGTTTGACAACCTCTTAAAAATAATTCAATCTTTTACAAGCAACCAAATTTTGTTTTATTGGGCCAATTTCACTCCACGTAGAAAGCTGACATTTCCACTCGTTAAACCAAATGGGTACGCCAGCGGTAAGTGTCCCGAAAGATTAATAAAATGCCTCCTTGTAATTTAAAGTCACACAGTGCATGGTAACATTAATAATATTAACTTACTTTGAACAAAATAATAGTCTTTCAGATACATTAAAAATTGAAGGGTTTTTTTTTTTCAACTACAAAGGTAGACCTTGTAGGGTAGGCAAGGCGGGTTGTATGATGTGTGTGATATCATGGCAGTCCAACTAATCACTGCCAGAGGGAATCTTACACCCTGGAGTAGTGCTTCTCACCCTTGGCATCTTGAAGACGTGTGGGCTTCAACTCCCAGAAAATTTCCGTTGCTAAGTGAGACGGTTAAGTGGGTTTTGCCCGATTTTACGACCTTTTTGCCAGAGTGGTTAAGTGAATCACTGCAGTTGTTAAGTTAGTGACACAGTTGTTAAGTGACTCTGGCCTCACCCCCACCCCCCAAATTTACTGGTCAGAAGGTCGCAAAAGGCGATCACATGACATCGGGAGGCAGCAACCGTCGTAAATACACGCCAGTTGCCACGCGTCTAAATTCTGATCACGTGACCACGGGGGATGCTGCAACGGCTGTTAAGTCTGAAAAACTGTCAGTTCTGTTGTACCTCTGAATGGTCACTAAGGGAATGGTCGTAAGTCGAGGACCAGCGGATGATACTGGATTTCCCAAAGAGAGACCCAGAAGGCATTTTCAAATCATTTTGAGCAGCAGCTCCTGAGATGTGGTGAATTGTTCAACTACCTCAGGGGCCTTCAAACTTGGACCTTTTATGACTTGTGGACTTCAACTAGCTGAGGAATTCTGGCACGCTTGGCTGAGGAATTCTGGGAGTTGAAGTCCACAAGTCATAAAAGGGCCAAGTTTGAAGACCCCTGGACTACATCATATCCTCTGCCAGAGTTTCTACATACAACTTCACAGGTTATTCTTGATAGATCAAATTAAGCTCAGGGCACGGGATAGAGCAGGGGTCTTCAAACTTGGCCCTTTTATGACTTGTGGACTTCAACTCCCAGAATTCCTCAGCCAGTCTTTGCCAACACAGTGCTAGGCTGCATGAACAGAGGGAGAGAATCAAGATCACGTGACGTGTTAATACCACTTTACAAGGCCTTGGTAAGACCACACTTGGAATACTGTATCCAGATTTGGTCACCACGATGTAAAAAAGATGCTGAGACTCTAGAAAGATCCAAGCTGGGCAAAGCTGGCCTTTGGCAACCGTCACAATGTGGAGGCGCAATACGCAGCTTCAGGCAGGACTTACCATAGGTCTCCGTAGTGATGCGGCGCTGAGCGTAAGTGGCCAGCCCCTCGCTCAGCCACATCTCTTCCCAGGTGGCGTTGGTGACGGCATTGCCAAACCAGCTGTGGGCTACTTCGTGGATGATATCAATGATGAGAAACTCATCGCTCTCCAAGATGGACGAGATCACGAAGGTCAAGCACGGGTTCTCCATGGCGACAATAGGGAACGAGGGAGGGAGGAAAACGATGTCGTACCTGGAAGCGAGGGGAGGGAGGGAGGGAGAAACCGGATCACTTTCCGAATCTTCAAGATAATTCTCAA
>NW_015386352.1:1099582-1110932 GCF_001527695.2 Protobothrops mucrosquamatus
AATAGATAGGTAGGTAGGCAGGCAGGCAGGCAGGCAGGCAGATAGATATGGAGAGAGAGAGACACAGAAAGATACACAGACAGACAGACAGACAGAAAGACAGACAGATAGATAGATATGGAGAGAGAGAGAGAGAGACAGAAAGATGGATGGATGGAGAGAGAGAGAGAGAGAGAGAGAGAGAGAGAGAGAGAGAGAGAGAGAGAGAGAGACAGAGACAGAGACAGAGACAGAGACAGAGACAGAGAGACAGAGACAAGACAGACAGATAACCTTTATTGTCATTTTTTTTCCTGTGGGCACAATGGCACACATTAAAAATGAAATTTAGTTGCTTCCTCTCAAAGTGTACACCTACACAACGCACATTTAAAACACACTACATACAACCTATGTATACTCCTACACCCTTTACATATAAGTAACAAATAAATATTATTCACTGTCCATCTTGAATGCATAACGGAAGGAGGAAGAGTTGAGAGTTCACAACGTTAACACTGTATGGGACAAAGCTGTGACTGAATCTGGATGTTCTGCTTCGGATACCACAGAGCCCCCCCCCTCCCAGAAGGAAAACAAGGAAATCAGGTCGTGAAGAAGGATGTGTGGTGTCCCAGACAATCTTGTGGACCCTGCTCAAGTAGTGCTTCTGTGCTATGTCCTGGATGGCAGGGAAGGGACTGCCAATGATCTTTTCGGCCATCCTCACCACTCTCTGCACCGCCTTCCTGTCTGAATTTTGCCATCAGTAGTAGATTTTCCCCCTTCCTTGTTCCTTCTGTTTGTGCCTTTCCCCCCACCAGAGGCCTATGCATGCTATAAGGAGCTTACCTGCCCCATATGTAGGGACCGTAGAGGCTCTCTGCGGCGCTCAGCCAGTGGTCCACCCGACCTGAGAGTTTGCCGATGGCGGTTGACAAGAGGCACGGCTCGGCCCAGACTTTGCTCCTGTTGCAAAGAAGGCAGAAAAAGAGCAGAATTCGCAATGCGCCTAGCACGGATTTGGCATTCCGTGCTGCGGAGGTGCAAACTGACACCTAACTGCACACAGTGGTTAAGATAACAGCCTAGCAATACCCCTGTACTCCATCCACCCTGCTCAATCAGACAACAGTGTCTTACCTGGGACCAACGTCTGCGGCAACAAGATCCCCAGCCACTAAAGCCACCAGGTAAGCAGGAATGGGGTACTCCATGCAGAACTGGTAGATGCCCTCTTCTTCCTCATAAGTACTTTGGGTGGCGCTCATTAACACCTGCATACCTGCAGGGGCCTGTAAAAAAAAACAAACAAGAATAACAGAATAATAGAGTTGACAGGAATAGAATAGACCTGGAAGGGACCTTGGAGGTCTTCTAGTCCAGCCCCCTGTTCAAGCAGGAGACCATACACAATTTTAGATAAGTGGTTGTCCAGCCTCTTCTTAAAAACCTCCAGTGATGGAGCACATAACAGCATCTGACGGCAAGCTGTTTCATTGGTTAATTGTCCTCACTGTTAGGAAGTTTCTCCTTAATTCCAGGTTGCTTCTCTCCTTGGTCAGCTTCCATCCACTGTTTCTTGCCTTGCCTTCTGGTGCTTTGGAGAACAGACCCTCTCTTCTTTGTGGCAGCCCCTCAAATACTGGAATGCTGCTATCATGTCACCCCTATTTCTTCTTTCCTTTATACTAGCCAAACCCAAGTCCTGCAGCCGTTCTTCATATGTTTTAGTCTCCAGGTCTTTGACCATCTTAGTTGTTCTTCTCTGAACTTTTTTCCAAAGTCTCAACATCTTTTTTTGTGATATGGTGACCAAAATTGGCTGCAGTATTCCAGGTGTGGTCTTACTAGGGCTTTGTAAAGCAATACTAGTACTTTGCGTGATCTTGAATCTATGCCTCTGTTTATACAACCCAGGATTGTATTAGCTTTTTTGGCTGCTGCTGCACATTGCTGGCTCATAGTCAAGTGATAGTCCACCAGGACTCCAAGGTCCCTCTTACAGTTACTGTTTTTAAGCCAGGTCTCGCCCAATCTCTATTCATGCCTTTCCAGGTATTCCAGGTATGATCTTACTAGGGTTTTATAAAGGGTTTTACTAGGGTTTTATAAAGGCCTTACTGTCAGGAAGTTTCTCCTTAATTCCAGGTTGCTTCTCTCCTTGATCAGTTTCCAACCGTTTGTTTCTCGTCCTTTCCTCTGGTGAACAAGTGACATTATAATAATAATAATAATAAAGTTGGAAGGGACCTTGGAGGTCATCGAGTCCAACCCCCTGCTCAGGCAGGAAACCCTATACCATTTCAGACAAATGGCTGTCCAGTCTCTTCTGAAAAACTTCCAGTATTGGAGCATTCACCGCTTCTGGAGGCAGGTTGTTCCACTGGTTAATTGTTCTCACTGTCAGGAAGTTTCTCCTTAGTTCTAGGTTGCTTCTCTCCTTGATCAGTTTCCACCCGTTGCTTCTTGTCCTGCCTTCAGGCGCTTTGGAGAATAGCTTGACTCCCTCTTCTTTGTGGCAGCCCCTGAGATATTGGAACACTGCTATCCTGTCCCCCCTCTCCAAAGGAAGCGATGACCACCAAGGGAGGCGATTCAGAAAGGGGATTAGGATATTAATGGAGAAGAAAAAAAAAACAAAAAAACCCAAACCCTGATACTGGTCATCAGGGCTTCTGGATCACAAGCTGAATTCTGGCCGTTAGTGAGCATGAGGTTCAGGTCTGATCACGCCTGGTTCTTCTCACATTCAGGGGCTATGAAAAGTGTGTCTTACCTTGACAACCGCAGAGTAGGTGCATTTCACAGCCGGTGTGTCGAAACAAGGGAAGAAGGAGCGGTTGCACACCGAATGGCCTTGGGTGAAAACAAATGGCTTGGTGTTGCCGTAGGTGAGCTCAGGATCCAGCCACCAGATCTGACAGAAGGAATAGATAAGGGGGGAAAAAAAAAGCAAATTTTAGATACTCTTCGACTTATGATCACAATTAAGGCCAAAATTTCTGTTGCTAAGTGAGAGAGTTAACTTTTGCCCCATTATACCATCTTTTTTGCCACGGTGGTTAAATGAAATGACTGTAGTAACACAGTAAGACGCTTCATTTAGTGACCGTTCAACGGCACCGGAAAAAAGGGACTTATGGCCACTTTTCACACTTATGACCATTGCAGGCTCCCCGTAGTCACATGATTTACAGCTGGATGCTTGACAACTGACTCGCACGTGTGACGGTTGCTGAGTCTCGGAGTCATGCGATCCTCTTTTTGCGACATTCTGACAAGCCAAGTCAATGGGGAAAGCTGGATTCATTTAGCAACCATGTGACTAACTCAGGGGTAGGCAACCTTGGCTCTTTTATGAGTCGTGGACTTCAACTCCCAGAATTCCTGAGCCAGCCATGCTGAGGGGAAAGGGAGAGGTTTCCAAGCTGAGCCATGCTGGCTCAGGAATTCTGGGAGTTGAAGTCCACAAGTCATGAAGGGGCCATAGTTCCCCCATGCTGGCTCAGGAATTCTGGGAGTTGAAGTCCACAAGTCATGAAGGGGTCCATAGTTCCCCCATGCTGGCTCAGGAATTCTGGGAGTTGAAGTCCACAAGTCATAAAAGAGCCAAGCTTGCCTACCCCTGGACAAACTTAACAACTGCAGTGAGTCATTTAACAAATGTGCCCCCCCCCCAAAAAAAGGTTGTAAAATGGGGCAACATTCTCTTAACAAATGTCTCACTTAGCAACAAAAATTTTGGGTTCCGTTGTGGTCGTTAAGTCGAGGACGACCTATATCATGCAAAGTTCAGAAGGACAAATGAAAGGCAGGATATAAGAAAACAAGAGAAGGAAATCAAATGATCTCTAGTTTACACCCCAAATGCACAGCATTCACGATACTTCTCTCATGTCAGCCTCACTCACTGTATCTTTCCAGGTACCGATAACCTAGAAAAAAGACATGAATTTTCTATTCTGATGCACTTTTTTGCTGGAGAGGTAAAGCCAAGAAAACAAGTCAAAAGAGTAAAAACCACAAACCGACAGCATGTGTTTTTTAAGACTTTTTTTTTTAAAAGAGGGCTTCCTCTGTCATTTTGGAGAGTGGGCACACCACAGCAACCCACAGTATAAAAATCTCTGGTGTAGGCAGTCCTCGACTTATGAAAAATGAAAATGAAATTCAGTGGTGGAAAAACGTAAGGTTCTACTTTTAGGCAAGAAAAACCAAATGCACAGTTAGAGGTCAGGGGTGTTCAAACTTGGCTCTTTTATGAATTGTGGACTTCAACTCCCAGAATTCCTAAGCCAGCGTGCGCGCTGGCTGAGGAATTCTGGGAGTTGAAGTCCACAAGTCATAAAAGGGCCAAGTTTGAAGACCCCTGGTATAAGTGGTACCTTGCTTAAAAGCAGCAACTGTGAGAGGGATCTCAGAGTCCTAGTGGACAATAACTTAAATGTGAGCCAGCCGTGTGCTGCAGCTGCCAAAAAAGCCAACACAGTGCTAGGCTGCATTAACAGAGGGATAGATTCAAGATCACATGAAGTGTTAATATCACTTTATAAGGCCTTGGTAAGGCCGCACTTGGAATACTGCATCCAGTTTTGGTCGCCATGATATAAAAAAGATGTTGAGACTCTAGAAATTTCTAGAGTGCAGAGCAGAGCAACAAAGATGATCAGGGGACTGGAGGCTAAAACATATAAGGAAAGGCTGCTGGAATTGGGAATGTCTAGTTTAATGAAGAGAAGGACGAGGGGGGACATGATAGCAGTCTTCCAATATCTCAGGGGCTGGCCCAAAGAAGAGGGAGTCAAGCTATTCTCCAAAGCGCCTGAAGGCAGGACAAGAAGCAATGGGTGGAAACTAATCAAGGAGAGAAGCAACCTAGAAGTAAGGAGAAACCTCTTGACAGTGAGAACAATTAACCAGTGGAACAACCTGCCTCCAGAAGCGGTGAACGCTCCAACACTGAAAGTTTTTAAGAAGAGACTGGACAGCCATTTGTCCGAAATGGTATAGGGTTTCCTGCCTGAGCAGGGGGTTGGACTAGATGACCTCCAAGGTCCCTTCCAACTTTATTATTATGACCACAATTGAGCCCAACATTTCTGTGGCTAAACAAGATAGTTATGAAGTGAGTTTTTCTTCATCTTATGACCTTCCTTATCCCTGCAGATTAGTATCACAGTTGTTAAGTGAATCTGGCTTCCCCATTGACTTTGCTTGCCAGAAGGTTGCAAAAGGGGATCACGTCACCCTCGAGACATTGCAACTGTCATAAGTACATGCCAGTTGCCAAGCCTCTGAATTTTGATCACGTGACCAAGGGGATGCTGCAATGGTTGTGAGTGTGAAACACGGTCGTAAGTCACTTTTTTCAGTGGTGTTGCAACTTCGAAGAGTCACTAAATGAATGATTTTAAGTCGATGACTACCTGTATAGGGTATTTTTCGTATAAGACTTTGGGGTTGTTTTGTTTTTTTTTTACATTTGCAATGTAACTACCTCCTAAAGCAGAGGTCTTCAAACTTGGCCCTTTTATGACTTATGGACTTCAATTCCCAGAATTCTCAGCCAGGTACGCTGGCTGAGGAATTCTGGGAATTGAAGTCCACAAGTCATGAAGGGGCCATAGTTCTCCCATGCTGGCTCAGGAATTCTGGGAGTTGAAGTCCACAAGTCATAAAAGGGCCAGGTTTGAAGACCCCTGTCCTAAAGTCACTTTTGCTTTCCCTAACAAGAGCTTTCTGCTTTAACCGATAAGGGACTTTATTAGATCAATTAGATCAGGTGTAGGCAGCCATGGCTCTTTTATGGTTCATGGACTTCAACTCCCAGAATTCCTGAGCCAGCCATGCTGAGGGGAAAGGGAGAGGTTTCCAAGCTGAGCCATGCTAGCTCAGGAATTCTGGGAGTTGAAGTCCACGAGTCATAAAAGAGCCAAGGTTGCCTAACCCTGAACTAGATCAAACAACCATAGGATGCAAGTTCACCTCCTTGCCTCATTTTAAAGATCCTCTCTAAAACTAACCTCCAAGTGTATCCTATGTATTGATAAAGTGTCACTCCTGCCTGAAGTAGATAATATAGAGCAGTGGCTGGCTGAGGAATTCTGGGAATTGAAGTCCACCCATCTGAAAGCTGACAAGGTAGAGAAACACTGATATAGATGCATTAAAAATAGAATTTCATGTAACAATATGCCGCCACCTTAAAATATGCCATCCCCGGGCAGCCTTTTTGATCTCCCCTAGACAGAGAGAATAGAAAAGCCAGCCAAGGCCGGCATATTTTAAAATGGTGGCATGTTGTTCCATGAAATTCTATTTTTAATGCATCTATATAAACTACTTCAGGCACGATAGATAAAATGCCATCACCTAATAGAGAAGGACTTAATGGGAAAGACAAATACAATTCATCTCAAATGGAAAATGACCATCTCATAGTCAGCCATTCCTCTGTGTCAAAGCATCTGAATTTCAGCACACTTATTTATTAAATTATTATTAGTGTTATTAATTCAAATTATATACTGCCCTGACCTTCAGGAACACCTATGCTTCACTGAAACAAGGGATATTCTTTTTTCCCCATTGTATTATATATCAACACCTGAAGCACCTGAAGGCAGGACAAGAAGTAACGGATGGAAATGAATCAAGGAGAGAAGCAACCTAGAACTAAGGAGGAATTTCCTGACAGTGAGAACAACTAACCAGTGGAACACCTTGCCACCGGAAGTTGTGAATGCTCCAACACTGCAGGTTTCTAAGAAGAGAATGGACAGGCATTTGTCTGAAATGGTATAGGGTTTCCTGCCTGAGCAGGGGGTTGGGCTAGATGACCTCCAAGGTCCCTTCCAACATTATTATTATTACTACTACTACTATTATTGTTGTTGTTACAGGCAAATGCTACACGTATCCACAATATTTTACCTAATTGAAAGTGGTTTTTACTTATAGGTCTACATGCAATCAAATATTAGTGAGAAAGTATCTTAGACTGAGAAGCACTTGATGATGATGATAAAGTTGGAAGGGACCTTGGAGGTCATCTAGTCCAAACCCCTGCTCAGGCAGGAAACTCTATACCATTTCGGACAAATGGCTGCCCAGTTTCTTCTTAAAAACTTCCAGTGTTGGAAGTTAACAATAGCACTGACTTCTGACGGTTTCTGACACAATGGTGGCAGCATCCTCATGGTCACGTGATCCAAATTCAGATGTTGGGCTCCTATTTATGACGGTCGTAGTGTCCCGGAGCCATGTGATTCCGCTTTTGCGACCTTCTGACAAGTAAAGTCAATGGGGGAAGCCGGATTCACTTAACAACCGTGTTGCTAACTTAACAACTGCAGTGATTCACTTAACAACGGTGTCAAGGAAGGTCATAAAATGGGGCAAAATTCACTGAACAATTGTCTTGTTCAATGGGGAAGGCAGATTCACCTCACAACTGTGTTACTAATTGGACAACTGCAGTGATTCACTTAATAGCCATGGCAAGGAAGGTCGCAAAATGGGGGCAGGACCCACAACAACTCTCTGGCATAGTAACCGGAATTTTGGACTCGGTACTACCTGTATTCCCTCCCTGAATGATGGTAAAAATTTAATACTGGAAAAGCTTTCTCCAAATAACATTCGTCAATTGTTCCATCTGTTGTTCCAAGGATCAGAGGCTCAGCCAATACCAAAAGAATTTCTCTGAAGAAACAAAAATATATTTATCCCTAAAACCATCTGGAAAAATGGGAAATTGAGGGGAAGAAGGCCAGTCCAGACATTGCTGACTAAAACAGAATTAAACTATAATGACATTCTTTGGGGAAAAAAGGATAGCAGAACGTGGAGAAGAATTTTTGTTCTTCCCTAAATACATTTTCTCCCTGCTGAAATATACAGTGAGAACTTCTCAACTTACTATTCATTTAGTGACCATTCGAAGTTATAACGGCACTGAAAAAAGAGACTTACGACCGTTTTTCATGCTTACGACTATTGCAGCATCTCTGTGGTCACGTGATCAAAATTCAGACACTTGGCAACTGGCTCATATTTATGACGGTTGCCATGTCCCAGGGTCAGGTGATCCCCTTTTAATAACTGTGCTACTAAATTAACTGCACTAATTCAGGTAACAAATATGGTTAAGAAAGGTCACAAAATGGGCCAAACCCCATTTAATAAATGTCTCATCTAGCAACAGAAATTTTGGCCTCCATTGTGATCGTAAATCGAGGTCTAACTGTATATCTTATTCCTCTCAGCCCAATCTTCCATTATGCCCAATTTAAACTGCAATTTTGTTTTGACATCCTGGGTGTGGGCCAAATTATTTTTTTTCTCCCGTTGTCTGTTTTCTGACTTTTATAAAAAGGAAGTTTACCCTGTTCTCCCTTAGTAACAACGTTTGCTGAGAGGGGGGGGGGGGNGAGAGAGAGAGAGAGAGAGAGAGAGAGAGAGAGAGAGAGAGAGAGAACTTTATATTTATAAATGCTTCCACCAATTTATACCTGAAGCCGTTAAGTCCATAATTTTAGTGTTCCTATTGAAACCCACCGTTAAGACATTATGTTGGCTACTTTCCAATCTTTAGACAGAGAGAGAGAGACCAATTTTAGAAAGACAATGTATTTTTGTAGCAGGTCAAAAGTTTCACTGCTTGGGAAGTATATGTGTCATCATGTGACCTCTCAACTGGCTGATTATTCCAAATAAATCCTAAAACCTGATCCCCAATCCTCATAGGCCTCTCTGCCTCTTTCTAACCGCCTGCCCCCAAAGCCCTTTCAAGTTATCTGCCCCAAATTTTCAACTGTGAAAACCCGCTGTAAAAAATTTGTTGGGCCTCACTACAATCTGACTGTCCTACTTTATATCTTTCTGCCTCCTGTTGTTTTTAAAGAGGGTGTGATTTACCTGCAGGGAAGGAAAGATTTTTTTCGTTCACAACTTTTGGGGGTCTCCCAGCTTGTATTAGCATTCCCAGACCTTTGTTGGTAGCCTCTTAAATGGACCTCTGTTAATGTTGGCTATCCAGTAGACTGGCCCAGATTCTATCCTTGGGGCTTAGGTGGCTTTTCCCAATGGGTAGAGCTGTGCTGCTAAATCATGGGAATCCTTTTCTAGAGAACACCAAAGAGGGCTTGCAGGGAGGGTCTGGGGTCGAGTATTCCTCCATAGAAGAAGTTGCGCAAGATGAGTGAGAACAGCAAACCTTTTGGTCATTGGACCTGTTTTAACTTCTTAAAAATGATGGAGGACCCCTAAGAGCATTGGTTTGCATTTGCGTCTATTCGTGTTTACTGCAATAGATATGAAAACGGAGAGATTTCTAATAGAATAACAGAGTTGAAAGGGACCCCGGAGGTCTTCTAGTCCAGTGGTTCTTAACCTGGGCAATATCGCCCCCCAAGGGGCGATTTCATTTTTCAGGGGGGCGATGGAACGAAAAGGGGCGACGCGGGGGCGAAGGAACGAAAAGGGGGAGATATGGGGGCGATGGAGCGAGAAGTTTTGGGGACACTTTTGAGACTTTTTTGTACAGTGAATCGCTGTATATCTGTCGTACAAAAACATCAGATCGCTCGCTATTAGTGGATTGAATTGTGTTTTCAAATATTCCTCTAGCTAGCTTCAGTACAGAACGCTGTACATATGTGAATACACATCGGCTTCATTTTTGAATTTTTGTTGTGCTCTGTAAAACATTTTGTGTGTCTCTTTGTATTGTACTTTTTTAGCGTGCACTCCAGTTCGATATTATATTTTCTTTGTGTCTTTTTAATCCTTTTTACAGTGTGCGTGACTATATATACTTTCCTCGAATCTTAATTTAGTTTCAGAGTTTTCGTCTTGAAATTCTTAGTTCCTGCATTGTGGTTTGTTCTTATGCCCTTTTAATATTTCTTTTTGCGTCTTAAATTTCACTTGTAATTCAATCATTAAATGTTACTGTTTTTCTTTTCGGGCATTTCACTTTCTTGCAATTGAATTTTGTTTTCAGTGGTCATTACATTTCAGTGTCTTGAATAAATAAGATAATAATGAAATACATGTATCACGAAGTTTGGGAATAAAGTGATGGGTAGCACCAAAATTTTTCACACAGTTGAGATATGGGGAAAAGACTGGAAATAAATTATTTGCATCGATATGTCCTGATGACAATTTTAAAGAAAACAAAAAAAGTGTTTGCATAAATTGAAGAATTATTTCCTATGAGAGGTTATGTTGGGGGAGGGGGCGATGACAACTTCCTCATTGGCTAAAGGGGCGATTCGTTCAAAAAGGTTAAGAACCACTGTTCTAGTCCAACCCCCTGCTCATACTGGAGACCCTGTACCATTCCATACAAATGGCTGTCTAATCTCTTCTTAAAGGCCTCCAGTGACGGAGCACCCACAACTTCTGAAGGGAAAACGTTCCATTGAGTGTTTTAACTACCGTGAAATTTATCCTTAGTTCTAGGTTGGTTCTCTCCTTGATTAGTTTCCATCCATTGCTTCTTTGCCCTGCCTTCAGGTGCTTTGGAGAATAGCTTGACAAACCCCCCCCCCTTTTTTGTGGCAGCCCCTTAAATACTGCTATTATGTCACCCCTAATCCTTCTCTTCATTAGATTAGACATACCCAATTCTTGTAACCATTCTTCATATGGTTTAAAATCATTAATATCTTTAATCATTAATCATCATTAATCATCTTTAATCATCTTTGTTGCACTGTTTCTAGAATATCAACATCTTTTTTTTATTATTATTATTGTGGTGACCAAAACTGGATGCAATGTTCCAAGTGTGGCATTATAAGACCACCCGAGGGAAAGGAGGAAAAATGGGAGAAGAAACAGAAGCAAGCAACGGAAGGAGCCGGTGGAACAGCCTGCCACATGAAGCAATGAGTTCTTCTTCAAGGAGAAGTCGGACCCACCCTAAGCAAGGGTTGGACTAGATGACCTCCCTGATCTCTTCCACAGAGACAACCCCTCAGATATTGGAAGATGCTATCACGTTACCTTCCATCCTTGCGGACCCCTTCGAAGGGTCTTGGGGACCCCTCCTCCCTTGAACCGGCCCCGCTCGGCCCTCCCTTTAAGCGGCTGAAAACAGACCCCACTTACCGCGGGGGCATCCACGGCCGTGTAGCGGACGATGACCTGGAAGGGCTGCTGCGGCTCCAGCGAGGCCGGCAGGGAGATGCTGAGCGCCGAGCCGTAGTCGCTGAAGGGATCCAGGCGGAAGAAGAGCGGGCAGGGGGCGCGGGCGGCGGGCGCCGAGCGGGGGAAGGCGGGCAGCGGCGGCGAGGCAGCCTCGGCGCTCTCCAGCGGGGCGCAGGCCCAGGGCCCGGCCGGGGGAGGCTCGCCC
>NW_015386352.1:1110963-1123627 GCF_001527695.2 Protobothrops mucrosquamatus
GAGGCCGAGGCCACGTCCGGGGGCGTCTCGGGGTCCGCCATGGGGCCTAGGTGAAATCCATGGGCGGCGGGCGAGGGAGGCCCGGCGGCGGCCGACGACTCACCCAGGCCGCCCGGGAAGCCGCTCGGCGGCGCCAGGAAGAGGCGAGGCCCAGCCGGCCTGCCCCGAGCGGGGCGCGCTGCGTGCGGCTGGCGGCGGCGGAGGCGGCGGCGCTGGGCGGCGCCCGAGAGCGGCGCGAAGCGGACGGAGCGGCCTTTGGATGCGCGCCCTGCTTGGCCGGCCGTTGGACGGGGACCTCTGGCTGGGCCGGGCCGGGCCCGGGGTTTTATCGACCCCGTGGCCGGCGGAGTTCAGCCTTGGGGCGGGAAAGACGCAGGGAAGGAGGCCCGGCGCTCGGGAGAGCATGGCGCCGGGAGGCAGGAGCGATCCCCTCCTTGGATCTGGCCAAGGGATCTCGCGGGGGGGGGGGTCGGGGAGAGAGGGATCGTGTGGTCCGCAGAAGGTGAGCGGGGAGGGAAGGGGAGTTTCTTTGAGCAGGGATCTACTGGTTTGCCAGAAGGAGCTGGAAGGGGCCTTGGAGGTCTTCTAGTCCAACCCGCTGCTCAGGCAGGAGACCCTGTACAGGTATTCCTCGACTTACAACAGTTTGCTTAGTGACCGTTTGAAGTCACAAGTGACTTGGCCGTTTTTTCACACTTATGACCGTTGCAGCATCCCCATGGGTGTGTGATTTACGTGCGGATGCTTGACAAGTGACTCGCTTTTATGACGGTTGCAGGGTCATGAGATCCCCTTTTGCGACCTTCTGACAAGCAAAGTCAATGGGGAAGCCAGATTCACTTAAGAACTGTGTTACTCACTTAACAACGGCAGTGATTCACTTAACAAGTGTGGCAGGAAAAATTGTAGAGTGGGGCAAAACTCACTTAACGAATTTCTCACTTGGCAACATAAATTTTGGGCTCAGATGGGGTCGTAAGTTGAGGACTACCTGTACTGTCTCAGGCAAATGGTTGCCCAATCTCTCCTTAAAGAACTTACAGTGTTGTGAAGAAGGACCGTGAACATGATGGAGTGACTCCCATAGCTGTGTTTCTCAAACTTTTTTTAAATACAAGCATTTCAACTCTCAGAATTCCCGAGCATTGAAGTCGCTAGTCCTCAACTTCCAACAGTTCATTTACTGACCTTTGAACTCACAACGGCACTGAAAAAAATGACATGACTGTTTTTCCCGTGTACAACCCTTGCAGCATCTCCATGGTCACGTGATCAAAATTCATAATGTAACCATTGCAGTGTCCCAGGGTCATGTGATCTGACTGTTCCTTGGAAGGACAGATCTGGAAGCTGAGGCTGAAATATTGGGAAAGCCTGAAGGCAAAAGGAGAAGGGGATGGCAGAGGATGAGATGTTTAGCTAGTGTCATCGACGCAATGAACATGAATTTGGGCGAACTCCATGAGACAGTGGAGGACATGGGGGGGGCTGCAGTGCTATGGTCCATGGGGTCACGAAGAGTCAGACATGACTTAGCAACTGAACAACAAACTCCATGCATTATGTACATTTTGTAATCCATTGTGTAATTTAAATAAATACAAACTTTGCATGTAGAAAAAATAAGCCCAACCTCTATATAGAATAGAGCTGGAAGGGACCTTGGAGGTCTTCTAGTCCAGCTCCCTGCTCAAACTGGAGACCCGATACCGTTCCAGACAAGTGGCTGTCCAGTCTCTTCTTAAAAACCTCCAGTGATGGAGCACTCATAAATTCTGGAGGTAAGCTGTTCCACTGGTTAATTGTCCACACTGTTAGGAAGTTTCTCCTTAATTCCAGGTTGCTTCTCTCCTTGATTCGTTTCCATCGTTTCTTATCCTGCCCTCTGTTGCTTTGGAAAATAATTTGACCCCTTCTTCTTTGGGGCAGCCCCTGAGATACTGGAATACTGCCATCTTGTCATCCCTAGTCCTTCTTGTCTCCAGACTAGCCAAACCCAAATCCTGCAACCGTTCTTCGTATGTTTTAGTCTCCAGGCCTTTAATCATTTTAGTTGCTCTTCTCTGCACTTTTTCCAGTCTCAACATATTTTTTGTAGCGTGGTGGCCAAAACTGGATGCAGTATTCCAGGTGTGCCCTTACTAAGGCTTTATAAAGCGATATTAATACTTCACGTGATTTTCATTCTATGCCTCTGTTTATACAACCAAGGATTGTATTAGCTTGCTTGGCTGCCTCTGCACAGTGCTGGCTCATATTCAAGTGATCGTCCACTGGGACTCCAAGGTCCTCACAGTTACTGTTTTTGAGCCAGGTTCCACCTAATCTGTACTTTTTTTTTCCTGCCTAAATGTAAAACTTTGCTTTTCTCTACATTAAAATTAATTTTTTTGGATGGGCCCCAAGATATCACAATTTAAATAACAGATTTTGAAGGGATCTTGGACGTCTTCTACAGGAGTCCAACCCCCTGCTCAGGTAGGAAACCCTATACCATTTCAGACAAATGGCTGTTCAGTCTCTTCTTAAAAACTTCCAGTGTTGGAGCATTCATAGCTTCTGGAGGCAAGGAGTTCCACTGATTAATTGTTCTGTCAGGAAATTTTTCTTTAATTCCAGGTTGCTTCTCTCCTTGATTAGTTTCCATCCGTTGTTTCTTTTCCTGCCTTCAGGTGCTTTGAAGAACAGGTTGACCCCTTCTTCTTTGGGGCAGCCCCTTAGATCTTGGAGCAGTGCTTTCCTTCTATTTGTTAGACTAGACCAGGGGTAGGCAACCTTGGCTCTTTTATGACTCGTGGACTTCAACTCCCAGAATTCCTGAGCCAGCAAGGCTCAGCTTGGAAACCTCTCCCTTTCCCCTCAGCATGGCTGGCTCAGGAATTCTGGGAGTTGAAGTCCACCAGTCATAAAAGAGCCAAGGTTGCCTACCCCTGCCCTATACCATTTCAGACAAATGGCTGTCCAGTCTCTTCTTAAAAACTTCCAGTGTTGGAGCATCCATAGCTTCTGGAGGCAAGTAGTTCCACTGATTAATTGTTCTCACTGTCAGGGAATTTCTCCATAGTTCTAGGTTGCTTCTCTCCTTGATTAGTTTCCATCCGTTGTTTCTTTTCCTGCCTTCAGGTGCTTTGAAGAATAGGTTGACCCCTTCTTCTTTGTGGCAGCCCCTTAGATCTTGGAGCAGTGCTTTCCTTCTATTTGTTAGATGAGACCAGGGGTAGGCAACCTTGGCTCTTTTATGAGGTGGACTTCAATACCCAGAATTCCTGAGCCAGCCATACTAACTCAGGAATTCTGGGAGTTGAAGTCCACAAGTCATAACAGAGCCAAGGTTGCCTACCCCTGGACTAGACATATCCAGATACACCTCAAACAAACTGGAGAAACTGTCTCAACCCAATGGGATTGGCCCGTCCCACACTCCCTGGCCGAAGGGACATGGGATGGACCCCTTCAGTCAAGGAACTTTGGCTGGCAGGAACATCATCCCCCCCCCCCCTAGATCTGTTCCCATCCTCTTGCCCTTTTGAAAGAGCCTGAAAACCTGACTTTGCCAACTGGCTTGGGGTCCCAATGGGGCCTCCCACTCTGGAGGTGGTTAGTAGATTAGAACAGAGGTCCCCAGCCTTTTTGGCACCAGGGACTGGTTTCCTGGAAGACCATTTTTCCATGGACCTGTGGGGGGGGGGATTTTCAGGATGATTTCAGTGCAACAATTAACCAGTGGAACAACCTGCCTCCAGAAGCGGTGAATGCTCCAACACTGGAAAGCTTTTAAGAAGAGACTGGACAGCCATTTGTCTGAAATGGTATAGGGTTTCCTGCCTGAGCAGGGGGTTGGACTAGATGACCTCCAAGGTCCCTTCCAACTTTATTATTATTAATTATTATTATTATTATTATTAATTATTATTATTAATTATTATTATTATTATTCTAAATTTTCTAAATAAACAAATAAATAATGAACTTTATTTCTATTATTATTATTATTACATTGTATTAGATTAGACCAGTGACTGTCTGCTTCTAAGAAAGTGGGAAGGAAAAGAGACAATCCTAAACTCAGTCTTCCAGCAAAACAAACCAAAGACCCAGCATGTTGAGGAAGTGCTGAGAAAATGAGAGAGAGAGAGAGAGAGAGAGGGAGGGAGGGAGAGAGGGAGAGAGAGGGAGAGAAAGGGAGGGAGGGGGATAGAGAGAGACCACCTCCATTGTTTAGATATTGATCCCTTTTATCCAGTTTTCCATTAAGTTTTAATGTTCTGATTTTAATGCTTAATGTTTTAAACATACTAATTGCTTTACATTATTGCTTTATATTATAAGCTGCCCAGTCACTTGACAGTGAGTTGGATGGTATATGAATTGAATGAATGAGTGAGTGAGTGAGTGAGTGAGTGAATGAATGAATGAATGACACAAAACAAAACACTGCGCAGCTGAAAAGAATTCCGCATGGCAGAGCAGGGAAAATTTTCCTCCCAATTGATGCCAGCAACTGGTAGGCAGTTACTTGAGGTTTCTGCCAAAGCAGGTATTATGCCAAGTATTAGAACCACGGCTGTACTTTTCCCATGGAAGGATATCAATTAACATTTTCTTGAATAAATGATTGCAAATTCAAATTTCCCATAGTTTTTTCGCAATTACATCTTTTACCTCTGTACGTTGCTTCATTCAAAATAAAATGGTATGTCCGTATATGTCAAAAATGCAAAAAGAAGTTTAGATGCCATTTACTTATTCACGTGAGGGTAGATAAATGGAAGTAGAGCAAGGGAGAGGGAAAGAGAGAGGAATGAAACTGGCTGCATGCTATACTCTAGGGGTCATCAAACTTGGCATAAGACTTGTGGACTTCAACTCCCAGAATTCCTCAGCCAGCCCTGAGGGCTGGCTGAGGAATTCTGGGAGTTGAAGTCCACAAGTCTTAAAGTTGCCAAATTTGAAGACCCCTGCTATACTCCATCCACTTAGTACTAAATTCAACATCCACAAAAAATTTAAAAATGTTATATTCTTTTCATTCTTCTTCTGACCCGCAGAGATCTTTGACTTATTCTCCAAGTCACTCTTTTCTTAATCAGTTGTGGAAATAGTGTAAACCCAAGTCACTTTCCTTCCTGGTTCTGTGGTCGTATCGGTAGTCCTCGACTTATAACTGGTTCGTTACAACCTCCTTTGAAGTTAACTGTGAACCTCTCCAGGCTACTTAACACTCTGAATTCAAATTTCCAAAGGCTTTCGAAAATGATTCAGAGAGACTAGAAGAGAACCAGACAGTGTTAGATGATGGCAGCCAAAAAATAAAAAATAAAAATCAGAAGTCTGGTAGAACAGGGGTCTCCAACCTTGGTAACTTTTAAGACTAGTGGACTTCAATTCCCAGAATTCCTCAGTCAGATGGGGCAAAACTCACTTAACAGCTGTCTTGCTTAGCAACAGAAATTTTGGGCTCAGTTACGGTCGAGAGCCGAGGACTACCTGTAACAGATTTGCTTCAAAAGCATGAACCTTTGTGGGTTTTAGAATAGAATAGAGCTGGAAGAGACCTTGGAGGTCTTCTAGTCCAGCCCCATGCTCAAGCAAGAGGTCCTATACCATCTCAGTCAGATGATTGTCCAGTCTTTTTTAAAAACTTCCAGTGATGGGGCGCCCACGATTTCTGGAGGCAAGCTGTTCCACTGGTTGATTGTCCTCACTGTCAGGAAGTTTCTCCTTAATTCCAGGTTGCTTCTCTCTTTGGTCAGTTTCCATCCGTTGTTTCTCGTCCTTCCCTCTGGTGCTTTGGTAAACAACCTGGCCCCCTCTTCTTTGTGGCAGCCCTTCAAATATCAGAATACTGCTATCATGTCTCCCCTATTTCTTCTTTTCTTTAGACTAGTCAAACCCAAGTCCCGCAGCCGTTCTTCGTATGTTTTAGTCTCCAGGCCTTGGATCATCTTAGTTGCTCTTCTCTGAATTTTTTCCAGTCTCTCAACATCTTTTTTGTGATATGGTGACCAAAATTGGCTGCAGTATCCCAGGTGTGGTCTTACTAGGGCTTTATAAAGCGGTACTAGTACTTCGCGTGCTCTTGATTCTGTGCCTCTGTTTATACAACCCAGGATTGTATTAGCTTTTTTGGTTGTTGCTGCACACGGCTGGCTCATAGTCAGGTGATCGTCCACCAGGACTCCGAAGTCCCTCTCACAGTTACATGAATGCTGGTCAGAAAAGGTGATCCTCCTGATTTTTAGAACAAAACTAGCACAGGTTTGGAGAAAGGTAAAAAAAATGAGGATATGGAAGAGAGGAAGGGAGAGGGAGACAAGCGACCTGAGAGAGGATCAAATGGGGATACAATGACGTTCGTCAAATGTCTAGATGGGTATTACAGGAAAGGATAACTTCCCAAATTGCAGGATGCAGAAGGATGGATTTAATTTATGTGTAAGCAAGATTCTACTTGAACAATGGAAAAAACGAAGAGTTACCTAGATCAAGGCTTTTCAACCAGTGGTACGGGTACCACCTGTGGTACATTGGCACCTGGTAGGTGGTACACGACCATCCTAGAAAAATGGTAGCGGGGGAGGGGAATGAGCTGAACCGGTGGCAGCACCACACAAGCCTGAGCGAGAGACGGCTGGAGCTGCAGGGCTATCAGGGCTCAGCGCAAGCGCCAGGATCAGTGCTTCTTCGGGACTGTCAAGGCTCAGTGGAAACGCCAGGATCAGCGCCAGGCTCCAGCTGGAGTTCGGCGCTGATCCTGGCGCTTCTGCTGAGCCCAGAAGAAGCGCCAATCAGCTGAAATGTTGCAGCCTCTCCAGGGTCTTGTGATTTACATTCAGATGCTTGGCAACTGATTCATATTTATGACGGTCACAGTATCCCAGGGTCATGTGAAGGGACCAAAACCTGCTGCAACCACCCAGCAGACGGGGGGAATAAAAACCAAACACCCCCCACCCCACCCCTGCTGCCAATCCTCAACAGAAATGCTCACAACAATGAAAACCTCGGACAGGAGGAAGAGCGCCGCCGGGCGGGCAGGCAGGTGTCTTGCTCGGCTGTGGCTTGGGGGGCACTTTTTTCAGTGCCATTGTAACTTTGAACAGTCACTAAGCGAACTGTTGTAAGTCGAGGACTACCTGTACTTCATCACTTTTTTCCTTTTTTGGGGGGGGGGGGTCATCAAGTTTTTGACACCTTGCTAGGCGACTGGTGGTACTCGGATGTTGCCATATCCTAAAAGTGGTACAATGGGTGAAAAGGTTGAAAAGCCCTGACCTAGATGATGGTAGACATCCATGTTAAACCATGGGTCATTTAACCACAGATTTACTAAATCTGTTTTTTTTTCTTTTTTTCCCTTTTCTTTAATAATGTAAGCATGTAAGAACAATAATGTTCTTTTTTTGTTTTTGTTTTTTAAATCACTCTTTAAGAAAAACGATTAAAGAATAATTTTTTTTAAAAAAAACCCCACCTGTGGATTATTGAATGTATCGTTCAATTTTCACGCAAAGCAATAAGCATGAAACCTCTTTTAGAAAACTGCCAGACAGCATGCTAAATAAAACAACGTAAGCTATTAAGCGAAACTGGAGTCGGTCCCGCTTCCTAAATTATGGCTGCTTAAATAGCAACAGTACACAGCTCATCCCAGCTGCTTCGTGGGAGGAAACGCAACACTGGCTCCATAATGAAAGTGCACACACACGTCTTTACAAAAACCAAAATAATTTTTATTCACTTTTTGCAGCATGTCCGTCTCGACAAGACAATTTGCAAACATGCTAAGGCTATAAAATGTCCACCTGGACAAAACAAACAAACAAACAAATCAACAAACATGCAGTGCTGACCGATCGAAACAGCTATTACAAGACTGACCACGCCCGTCTGGGCTACTGGTCCCATACCACACAGATGGTGTACAGTAACCATGGTAACGTACAACACAACAGGACCAGCAACCTGAGGTAGGTCTCTTTACAATTAAAAAACGAAAATCCCTACACCAGTAGTGTCAAAACCCGATCAGGTGCCTGCTAGAAGCTGCAAGATGTTGAGGATGTAATAATTCCATTAACGAGGAGGCAAGAGCAAAATTTTGTGCACATACAGAGTCAGGTGAATTTAACAACGGTTTTAAAAAATCTCAAAGCATCTGGAGAACTTTCCAAAACAAATGCTAATTGATCTCAAAAAGCCTGCAACTCGGCAGAGAAACGCTGTCGGAAGTAGAAGGGTCCAGACTAAAAAAAAAGATTTGCTTGCTCTAGCTTGGGAATAATGCTACATATACCAGGGATGGGGAAAATCCGCAAAGAGATTTGTGGCGTTCAACTCCCAGAATTCCCTAGCCGAGCCATGCTGGCTAGGGAATTCTGGGAGTTGAAGTCCACAAGTTTTAAAGTTTGGAGCCCACCTGGTATACGCTGTAGACGGGTGCTTTTGCACAGCAAAATGGGAGCGGCTTTGACTGTGTGTTGGATGAAATATCAGCCAAACAACCGACAGTGTCATTGTGCGCACCCAGGTGAATGCACTGGGTTCAATGGTACCTGAGTTTTGCGGTGGCCCTTCACTTCCGGCTACAAAATTCGCTAACAAAATCACCATGGGGAGGGGGGAAGAGCGTTAAACCCCTCCAGGGCCCAGTACCACGAGAAACCGTGGCTTCTATCTGACAATTGTCAAGGAACTTGATTTCAGGGCCCACACGCTTTACGTAGGGACGTGAAAAAGGAGGGAGGGAGGGAAGAGTTACACAAAACTTTCACTTCCACCCCGGGAAGTTGGGGGGGGGGGGGGAAAAGCCAGCACCAGAGAGAGTCCAGTGTAGCCTGGCCCAAGCCAGATTCCCCAACCCCACTAAAACGGTACCCCCCCCCAAAAAAAAACTATTTAAAAATAAAAGGATAGAAAAGAATTTGCACTGGTATTAACCACCGCGCTCATTTTAATATAAAATAAACAGCTTACATTTCCACTGTAAATATAGGCTATGTACAGAATTCTGTGTCGATATAGCTACATGTATAAAGCTTCGATATAGGCCTCTGGATTACATTTATAATAATAATAATAAGGTGGCTCTCTGAGCCATTTTTGTAGAGTGCATTTAATAGCCAAAAAAAAAAAAAAATTAGTTAAGGAGAATACGAAATAAATACCATAATAAAAACCGTGAAGAATCCTCCTTACAGTACTATATATATATTTTTTTTTTTTAAAAAAAGAGAGAGACAGAACTCGATCCTGACCCACGATCCCAAAAAAAAATATTAAAAAATTAAAAGGGTGAAAAGACAACCTGCTCGGAAAGACATGGGGAAAAAAATGGAGGGGAGGAACGTCCCTGCCACGGGCAGAGGAGGATTAACGCTCCGTCTTATTAAAGTGACTTTGCCCTGAATTTTTTTTAGCCCTTGACGGCAACCTTGTTTTCCACAGCGGCAAACATGGCAGAGAAGCGGGAATTTTCATTGGACAGAAGCGCCGACGGCGTGTCAAATTCCGTCACCTGAAACAAAACGGAAGAGAAAGCGCATGAAGTGCGATGCACCCACAGGGGGCAAATACAGGCAGCCCTCGACTTAACGGCCGCAGCTGAGCCCCCCCAATTTTTGTCTAATCAGCGAGATGTCGGTGAAGTGAGTTTTGCCCCATTTTACCACCTTTCTTGCCACAGTTGTGAATCTGACTTCCCCCGCTGCACTTGGCTTGGCGGAAGGTCGCCAAAGGGGATCACGTGACCCCAGGGGACGCTGCAACCTGTCATAAAGACGAGTCAGTTGCCAAGCGTCTGAACTTTGATCACGTGATCGTGGGAAGGCTGCAACGGTCGTTAAGAGTGAAAACTGGCATTTTCCAGTGCCCTTGTAGGAGTTACTGAATGAACTGTTGTAAGTCGAGGACGACCTGTAGCATCACCGTTGGAAAAGGGGACCCAAAGATATGCTATTCCTTTATTTTAGATAAAAGATTAGAGTTCCTTTAGAGTGACGCGATGGCCGTCTTCTGATATCTCAGGGGCTGCCCCAAAGAAGAGGGAGTCAAGCTATTCTCCAAAGCGCCTGAAGGCAGGACGAGAAGCAACGGATGGAAACTAACCAAGGAGAGAAGCAACCTAGAACTAAGGAGAAACTTCCTGACAGTTAGAACAATTAACCAATGGAACAACCTGCCTCCAGAAGCGGTGAATGCCGCAACACTGGAAGTTTTTAAGAAGAGACTGGACAGTCATTTGTCTGAAATGGTATAAGGCAGGGGTCCCCAACACCGGGCCTGTTCGGAACCAGGCCATGCGAGCAGACAGGCGCGCGCAACTTGATTTGCATGAGCAGTGGGTCACCGCCAGGTACATGCACGCAGCTCAACTTGTGCAAGAATGCACTCACGTGCTGGCCTGCCACTCGCACAAGTGGAGCTTTGCGTGCGTGCATGCGCCAACCCACCGCTTGCAAGGCCCGGTTGTCCCCTCTCCCCCCCCAGCCGGGTTGCCAAGCTGCAACGGTTGGGGACCACTGGTATGGGGTTTCCTGCCTGAGCAGGAGGTTGGACTAGAACAGAGGCCCCCAACCCCCGGTCCGTGGATCAGTACCGATCCGCGGTATACCAGCAACCGGTCCGCACAAACTAGCAAAGCCCCATCCGCGGATGCAGGCAGCACACAAAACCATGCACTCTCCGGGCCCCGGAAAAAGCTCTCTCCATGGAACCGGGTCCCCGGTGCCCAAAAGGTTGGGGACCTCTGTACTAAAAGACCCCCAAGGTCCCTTCCAACTCCTTTCTTCTCTTGTTCTGTTATCTTGGAAGAAAGCACTGGCTAATCCTTTCCAGGCTCCAAAAGCCAAGAAAGATTAGTGCTTCTTCCAAGCCGATGTCCTTATTATTCCTCACTTATAGACAGAATCTCGGCAAACCAAAGCAAACCGCCAGCCACATAAAACATGCACCGTGGAACTGTTAAGGAGGAGCTGTCTTCATCCTCTTTCTCTCACACAAGCTATCAGGTCTATCTTGTCTCTAGTTCCTCAGGAATTTCCTCCTGGAAATCCAGACTACATTCGAGCACATTATTTCCATAATGTTGCCATGAGAACTAGGAGGACGTACCCATAAAGACACTACGATTCGTCTAAATAACAGTATAACAGAATTGGAGGAGACCTTGGAGGTCTTCAATCAAATGGTAGTCCAGTCTCTTATTCAAAAGTTCCAGTGTTGGAGGCACCCACAACTTCTAGAGGCAAGTTGTTCCACTGATTAATTGTTCTCACTGATGGGAAATTCCTCCTTCTTTCTAGGTTGCTTCTCTCCTTGATCAGTTCCCATCCGTTGCTTCTTGTCCTGCCCTCAGGTGCTTTGGAGAATAGCTTGACTCCCTCTTCTTTGGGGCAGCCCCTGAGATACTGGAACACTGCTATCATGTCACCCTTAGTCCTTCTTTTAATTAAACTAGACCCGTGGTGGCGAACCTATGGCACCCATGCCACAGGTGGCATGCAGAGCCCTCTCTGTGGACATGCGAGCTGTCGCCCCAGTCCGAGGCCTTCAGCTGGGTTTATAAAACCTTTTCGCTTTAGGCCTCCGCACCCATGTGCAAAAAAAAAAAAGGTTCAATCAGTCAATTTCAACTTCTCACAGGAAAAAAAAAGATCTCGCAAAGTTGGAATTGATTGATTGAACTTTTTAGTCCCACCCAGTCTGCCATTACCACCGCGGTCATGCCCACCCAATGGGCCACGTCCACCCAATTGGCCACACCCACCCAATGGGCCACGCCCACCCGGCACCCGACGATGCATAAGTCAGTTTTGGGTTGTAGTTTGGGCACTTGGTCTCTAAAACGTTCGCCATCACTGAACTAGACAAACCCAATTCCAGCAAATGTTCTTTATATGTTTTAGCCTCCAGTCCCCTGATCATATTTGTTGCTCTTCTCTGCACTCTTTCTAGAGTCCCAACATCTTTTTTATATCGTGGCGACCAAATAATTCTCGGGAAAGTTATCATTTTTAGAAACGACTTGGCTAAGACCTTGTTTACATCACAAACAAGGAAGACTGCTTCATTGGTTGGCTGACTATGAATTGACATTTTACGAGAGCTGCCGAGTTTGGCCACCCATTGAGTGGCTCCCGGCTCCATGGTAATTTTTAGAAGAAAAAGAAGTTGGCAGCTCGCTCACCTGTCCTTGCACCAGTACCATAATCCGGTCAGAGCCCAGAACTGTATGCAGACGATGAGCGATTGTCAGCATGGTGCAGTCTGCAAAGGCTTCTCTGATCGTCTCTTGGATCAGTAAATCGGTCTCGGTGTCCATAGCGGCCGTCGCTTCATCCAGGATTAAGATCTGTGGAACAAGAAAAACCAAATGTACAGGTATAGTATAGGGGGTACCTTGCTCAATAGTAGTAGGAGCCAGCCGTATGTGCAGCTGCCAAAAAGGCCAACACGGTGCTGGGCTGCATTAACAGAGGGATAGAATCAAGATCACGTGAAGTGTTAATACCACTTTACAAGGCCTTGGTAAGGCCACACTTGGAATACTGCATCCAGTTTTGGTCACCACGATGTAAAAAAGATGTTGAGACTCTAGAAAGAGTACAGAGAAGAGCAACAAAGATGATTAGGGGACTGGAGGCCAAAGCATATAAGGAAAGGC
>NW_015386352.1:1127327-1160449 GCF_001527695.2 Protobothrops mucrosquamatus
CTCTCCCATCCTCTCTCTCCTTCTCCCTCTTTCTCCTTCTCCTTCTCCCTCTCCCTCTTTCTCTCCCCCATCTCTCCCATCTTCTCTCTCCTTCTCCCTCTCCATTTCTTCCTTCTTTTCTCCTTCTCCCTCTTTCCCTCTTTCTCTCCCTTTCTCTTTTTCTCTCTCCCATCCTCTCTCCCCCTTTCTCTCCCTCTTTCTCCCTCTCTCCCTTCCTCTCCTTCTCCCTTCCTCTCTCCTTCTCCCTCCCCCTCTTCTCTCCCTTTCTTTTTCTCTCCCCCCTCTCTCCCCTTCTCTCCCTCTCCCTCCCTCTTTCTTTCTCTCCCTCTTTCTCTCCCTCTCCCTCTTTCTACCTCTTTCCCTTCCTCTCTTCCCGCCTTTTCTCCCTCTTTCTCTCCCTCTCCCTTTCTCTCTTTCTCTTTCTCTTTCTTTCTCTCTCTCCCTCTCTTTCTCTCCCTCCCTCCTTCCCTCTCTCTCTCTCTCACTTGCTTTGCTGTTATACCAACCTCACAGTGCCACTGAAGAGGACGGGCTCCTGGGGGATTATGGAAAGCTTGCTCCGAAGATCTGCCAAGCCAATGTCGCTGATTTTCACTCCGTCAATTTTAATGCAGCCCCCCGAGAGCTCCACCAGGCGAAAGAGAGCCATCCCTAAGGAGGATTTTCCTGGGGGAAAAAAACAAGGGAAATCGCGGTCAGCTGCCATACTGAGGAACGTGCAAGGCTGGCCTATCTGCTCTCACAGGAGCTCTTTAGCGGCTGCTTTAAAAAAAAATGGCGGAAGCTCGTTAAAGAGAGATTCAATCTGGAAGGAAGGAGACATTTTCTGACATTCGGAACAATGGAATGCAGGCAGTCCTCAACTTAAACAACCGTTCATTTAGTGACTGTTCGAAATTACGGCAGCGGTGAAAAAAGTGATTTATGACCATTCTTGCACACTTGCAACCGTTGCAGCATCCCCCCATGGTCACGTGATCCAAATTCGGACGCTTGGCAACGGACTCGTATTTATGTCGGTCGCAGCGTCCCGGGGGTGTCACGTGATCCCCTTTTGCGACCTTCTGACAAGCAAAGTCAGTGGGGGAAGCCAGGTTCACTTAAACAACCAGGTTCCTAACTTAACAACTGCAACGATTCCTTAACAACTGTGGCAAGAGAGGTCGTAAAATGGAGCAAAACTCACCTAACAAGCGTTTTGCTTAACAACAGAAATTTGGGGCTCAATTTAGAACATGGGATCACTTTTACCAACGGCTAGAAAAACGAGTCAGAGACAAAGGAACGTGATACGTAATTTTGAATATATATTAGTAAGAAGTAGGCTACTGACTGATTCATTAATACTGTTTATGATTATTAACTATATCTATTATTTAGTTAAAAGCCAACACAGTGTTAGGCTGCATTAACAGAGGGATAGAATCAAGATCACGTGAAGTATTAATACCACTTTACAAGGCCTTGGTAAGGCCACACTTGGAACACTGCATCCAGTTTTGGTCACCACGATGTAAAAAAGATGTTGAGACTCTAGAAAGAGTACAGAGAAGAGCAACAAAGATGATTAGGGGACTGGAGGCTAAAGCATATAAGGAACGGTTGCTGGAATTGGGTATGTCCTGTTTAATGAAGAGAAGGAAGAGGGGGGACATGATAGCAGTGTTCCAATATCTCAGGGGCTGCCCCAAAGAAGAGGGAGTCAAGCTATTTTCCAAAACTCCTGGAGGCAGGACAAGAAGCAACGGATGGAAACTAATCAAGGAGAGAAGCAACCTAGAACTAAGGAGAAACTTCCTGACAGTTAGAACAATTAACCAGTGGAACAACCTGCCTCCAGAAGTGGTGAATGCTCCAACACTGGAAGTTTTTAAGAAGAGACTGGACAGCCATTTGTCCGAAATGGTATAGGGTTTCCTGCCTGAGCAGGGGGTTGGACTAGATGACCTCCAAGATCCCTTCCAACTTTATCATCATCATCATCATCATCATCATCATCATCATCATCATCATCATCATCATCATTATTATTATTATTATTATTATTATTATTATTATTATTATTATTATTATTATTATTATTATTATTATTATTATTATTATTATATGTACCCAGATAATATGCTGTTTGCTAAATATTGAAAATGTTACCTGGGAAAACCCCAACACCAACCCTAACTCCAACCTCAATCCTAATCTTGACCCCATTTTATCCCTAACCCTATAAAAACTTTTTTATTTAAAAAAAAAGAAAAGAAATTCGGGGCTCAATTGAAGTCGTAAGTGGAAGGCTACCGCTATACAGTTGAGTTATGTTGTAGCTTGCCTACAACAAGTGTTGTGGGTGCTCCATCACTGGAGGTGTTCCAAAATAGACTAGGCAATCATTTCACTGGGATGGTATAAGGCAGTGGTGGCGAACCTACGGCACGCGTGCCAGAAGCGGCATGCCCACTCTCTGTGGGCACGCACACCGTTGCCCCAGCAGAGTTCGCCAGAGTAGCGAGAACGTGGCGTTTGGAAGTGACAGGGCAGGAAGTGAGCGAGCAAGCGGCGTTGGCCCCCCGGGGATGCCCCGGAGATGGCGAGGGACTGGCCCCGGCCACGCTCACCCAGTCTGCTGTGACCAATGCAGCCACACCCACCCAGTGGGCCACACACACCCCCACCCCCCTTGAGGGCACCACAATGCTGATGCAGCCCTGGCACTTTGTGATAAATATGTGAGTTTTGGGTTGCAGTTTGGGCACTCGGTCTCTAAAAGGTTCGCCATTACCGGTATAAGGTCTCCTGGCTTGAGCAGGGAGTTGGACTAGAAGATCTCTAAGGTCCCTTCTAGCTCTAGGATTCTACGTTCTATGTTCTACTTTTTAATACTATTTTATCCAAGACAGTTTAGAGTTTAAAACGAGAGTTTTACAATGCAGTGGACAATGTACAAAAGAATAATGCAAAGAGAAAGAAGAAGAAGAAAAAAACCCACACCCAGGATCCATGATTACGCAGGAGTCTGGAGTCTACACACACTGGCATAGTTTAAGAAGTAATTGCCCTGCGGCCACAGAACACCAGACTCTCCTTTCTTATCCTTACAATGCCACTTCTATGAAAACAGTCGCTAAGTGCACACTCAGAACAGAGAAGCAGGTGCAGGTAGCTCTCAACTTGCAACCATAATGGTTACAAGTCGTGATGGTCGTAAACCGGGTCACCCACGTGACTGACCCAATGTTAAAGGAAACAGAAAGCTGATGGCAGAAAAAAGATCCAGTGGTCCAGTGTTTTGAGTTCAGAAACAGGTTGAAAGTACCCTTGGGGAAGTCTGTCATAACTTCAGTCATAAGTCCAGGACGACCTGTATTTACACGGAAGGCCCATTTGCTCACAGCATTATAATGCCCTGTGACATCCAGACCATCCAACCATTGATGTTTTTAGGAGATACTTCAACGAGAAATCTTAAGCAACACTTGTGCATTGGCTGAACAGACATGTACCCTAGCTACTGTGAATTAGTCATCCTGTCATGGTTCCGACAGATGAAACTTCGAAAGAACTTTGAGGCATTGTTTACCTTAAAGAATCTTTATTTTGAGTAGCATAGCATCGGCAGGAAGCCAAAAACTAAATTCCACTCCCCTGGGCACATAGTATCAAAGCAGAATTCCCTCCTCCAATTAACAGTCATAAATCACATTCCCCAATTAGCTTGAAGCACGGGCTTCCTCTCCAATTCTCCAGCCTGCCAATTCCTTATCAGCTCTGGTTACAACAACCTTGATTCTCAGGCTAGGTTTAGTGTTGTTATGTCTAGCTGGACTCTCGTTCACATCCCCCCTCCCAGCATCATCTAACTTTAAAAGCAAAAGGTAAAAGATGGCTACATTTCCCTCTGTTGTCAATGCAAAAACATCCAATGTTTTATCTTCATAAAACCTATTTTGGCACAGGAAATACAGGTGCGTATTTTTTTTTTCCTCTTTAGAAATAGTTGGGTTTTTTTTACTACTCCTAATCCCCAAAAGGTGGCTCCAGTGAGCTTTTTTTTTAAAATAAAATCTAGACAGGAGCAGCTAGAGCAGCACCCAGCCTTACCTGAGCCGGTCCTCCCCACAATTCCGATCTTCTCCTTGGGTTTAATGGTGAAGCAGACTTTTTTGAGGACAAGCGGCAGGTTCTCACGATAACGCATTTCGGCATTTTCAAAGCGGATTTCTCCTTCGTGGGGCCAGTCTGGAAGGGGGGCCTTATTCTTGATGCGAGCCGGGGCCTCCAGGGAAAGAGTCTGGGAATCACCGAGAGAGAAGAGAAAAGATGTCAATTACGGGCAGCAGTCTAGGAACGATTAACAGAATAACAGAGTTGGAAGGGACCTTGGAGGTCTTCTAGTCCAACCCCCTGCTCAGCAGAAAACCCTATACCATTTTAGATAAATGGTTGTCCAATCTCTTCTTTAAAATCTTCAGTGATGGAGCACTCACAACTTCTGGTGGCAAGCCATTCCCCTGTTTAATTGTCCCCACTGTCAGGAAATTCCTCCTTAGTTCTAGGTTGCTTCTCTCCTTGATTAGTTTCCATCCATTGCTTCTTGCCCTGCTTTCAGGTGCTTTGGAGAATAGCTTGACTCCCTCTTCTTTGGGGCAGCCCCTGAGATATTGGAAGGCTGCTATCATGTCCCCCCTCGTCCTTCTCTTCATTAGACTAGACATACCCAATTCCAGCAACTGTTCCTTATATGTTTTAGCCTCCAGTCCCCTAATCATCTTTGTTGCTCTTCTCTGCACTCTTTCTAGAGTCTCAACATCTTTTTTACATCGTGATGATCAAAACTAGATGCAGTATTCCAAGTGTGGCCTTACCAAGGCCTTGCAAAATGGTATTAATAATTCCTCAAGCATCTGTTCTGCTTTTTTCAGGAGAGTGAACCTCACACATAATAGCCCAAACTATCTTTCTCTTACAAGAGGTATCAACTTCCCTCTGTTTTGTTGATCACTGTCTCATCTATGAGAGGTTAGCCTTTGTGTTAAGATTATGTTTCTTCTGGTTCCTGACAAGCGATTCTTGTAGGCACTTCAGGAACGTTTTGGATTTTTACACCATTATCCTTCTTGATGGCACTCACTGCTGTCCTTTTGATTTTATCTTTTAATCTGTTCACTGTCTGGAGATGTTAGAACCGAAGAAGCTTCTTGGACGAGAAGCGAAATGTTTTTCAAGGGAAGAATTAAGCAAGTCCAGTTGCCTTTTGGAAAAGCACCTTTGAGGCGGCCTGTGATTGGATGGTTTAAGAATATACTGCAGAATCAGGTTGAGCTTAATGAAGAGGAGGGAGCACCTTTCTAGAGCAGGGCTTTTCAACCAGTGGTACGGGCACCACCTGTGGTACATGGGCACCTGGCAGGGGGTACGCGACCATCCTAGAAAAGTGGTAGCGGGGGAGGGGAATGAGCTGAACCGGTGGCAGCACCGCACAAGCCTGAGCGAGAGATGGCTGGAGCTGCAGGGCTGTCAGGGCTCAGCGGAATTGCCAGGATCAGCGCCAGGCTCCAGCTGGAGCTCGGCACTGATCCTGGCGCTTCTGCTGAGCCCTGAAGAAGCGCCAATCAGCTGGAAAGCAGCACTGATCCTGGCACTTCTGCTGAGCCCAGAACAAGCGCCAATCAGCTGGAATGTTGCAGCCTCTCCAGGGTCTTGTGATTTACATTCAGATGCTGGGCAACTGATTCATATTTATGTCGGTCACTGTGTCCCAGGGTCTTGTGAAGTGACCAAAACCTGCTGCAACCACTCAGCAGACAAGGGGAATAAAAAAAACCCACCCCATCTCCGCTGCCAATCCTCAACAGAAATGCCTCACAACAATGAAAACCTCGGACAGGAGGAAGAGCGCCGCCGGGCAGGCAGGCAGGCAGGTGTCTTGCTTGGCTGTGGCTTGGGGGGCACTTTTTTCAGTGCCATTGTAACTTCGAACAGTCATTAAGCGAACTGTTGTAAGTCGACGACTACCTGTACTTTATCACTTTTTGCCTTTTTTTTTTTTTGGGTCATCAAGTTTTTGACACCTTGCTAGGCGACAGGTGGTACTCGGATGTTGCCATATCCTAAAAGTGGTACAATGGTTGAAAAGGTTGAAAAGCCCTGTTCTAGGGGACGCGAGGCACCGGGGAAAATATTGGGCAGTGGACAGAATCTTAAATACCTTGATGTAGTGGTCAATTCTCTCCACAGATGTAAAGCGTGCCTCCGTCTCCGAAGCCAACCTGACCGTAAACTGGAACAGTCCCGTTAACTGAGAAGGAAACGAATCGCTGTTACTTGCAGCACTAGGATACATGAACCAACTTATTAGCCGTGAAAACCTCAAGAGTGATTCTCTATGGGACAACTTAATCCCATCGGATGAGCGCGGTTAAGTGAGGCTTTATCATGAACCACGCTGCAATAGGAAGGAAAGGAGTGCCATAAAATTGAAGGCTTTCCGTTCCTTGTTAGTGGTCAAGTTCTGTTAAGGCTACCTCCATGGAGAAGAGCCAGCACGGACAAAAACTATGGTTAATTTTATTCACCTTACCGCCTCTTCAGCCACATCTCATCCCTGCCTTTTCTCAGCTCCGAGGTTTTTTATTTTTTTAATCCACAGGCACTTTTTCTTCCAAACAAGCCATTTTAACAGAGGATGTTCATAAATATTCCACAGTGTCCCCACTACATATTTTCAGTGTCGTAGGATTTTTGATGGACAGAGGAGCAAGCAGACGGGTGCTACTTGTTAGTCTCTTTAGCTAGTCCTCATGTTATGACCGTAATGAAGCCTGCCCATTACGGTCGTTAAGTTGTGAGAGTGGTTACAGATTTTACGACCTTTTCTTGTGGCGGTCATTAAGGGAACCCATAATTTGCGATGGGTTGTTCTTTCTGAAAACGGGAAGCAGATGCCAGTTTTCAGCCAAACAGCTGTAAAACGTGGGTCACGCAATCACAAGATACCGCAAAAGGTTGTAAATGCAGCCTGCTTGCCAAGTGCCCGTTGCAGTCCTATGCACACCACTATGTGTTTGGGGGGGAGGGAGGCTCCGTCGATCAGAACTTGGAATCCAGGGCATAAGTACCCCCTAGGAGGTAAGTCCATCCTAACTTTGACTGGTTGCTCAGCAAACGCTCGTAAGTCAAGGACTACTGTGATATAAAATCAATTCAACAACGCCCTTGTGACTGGGCCCAGCTTGCACTGTGGAGTTCCAAAAGGCAACTTTGTTTTGACATACAAGAGGAGCATTCACCTGAACCGCATAGGAGATGGCGAGCCCAGCGTACGCGGGTGGGATTTGGCCGTGCATTAAGATGATCATTAAGCCAGTGGTTATAATGAGGGCGATGCTGACAATATCCAGTCTCACAGCCAGCCAGCGCATCGCACAGCTGAACAAGAAGAATGGCGCCTGATTATCATCCAGCAGTTGCTGATATCTAGAAGCAGAAAATATTTACAATTAAAATGCAGGTACAGGTGTTCTGTCAAACCTACAAAACTACTTTTTGGTCACACAGCCACCTTCCTTTGTTTATCGGCTTGCCGCAGCTTTGGAAGGAGGGAAAATGCATTCTTCTGTTTCAGACAAAACAATAACTTTCCTGTGGGAACCAAGGTCAAATCGCTCAAGTGTTTGGCGGGCTAGAATTACCAGTAGAGAGCCCGTCTAAGGTGTTAATTGGAGAAAGTGATTTATTACATATTTAATGGGTGGGGAGTTTAACTTTTACTTTGTAACCTTTTTTTTGGGGGGGGGGACTTCCGGTCTTGGTTTCACCTATGTTCGTGCTGATATTATGCAGCCATTAAAATTGTTCTTTGAGGAAAGCAATTGCCTCAGAGTTCTTATTTCTACCGGTCTCATCTATCGGAACATGACACATTCATTTTAGTGACTGTCTAAAACTACAACGATACCCAAAAAAGTGACCTATGATTGTTTTTCACACTTAATGATCATTCCAGCCTTCCCCAAGATCGGGTGATCAAAATTTGAATGTTTGGCAACTGCCATGTATTTAGGACGGTTGCCGTGTCCCCTGGGGGGGTCACGTGATTCCCCTTTTGCTTGATTTTCTCTTCTTCTAATAATGTTCTCTTTTGCCAACCTTAATACAGTTCTTATTATTTAAATAAATGACAATTAAATATAGATATTTTTCTCATCTTTCTGCAAACAATAACCACATCAATATAAAGCTTCTTTTCTAATTGATCGTCTCGATTGCCTCGTCACGGATCCTGTTTACAAAATTCTTATTTAAATTTGTTTTCCTCACAATATTCAAAACATTCTGACTGGTTAAGATTTTCTCAGAATGGATTACGCTTAAGTATTTAAGTCTTTTTTCTCATACAAGCCATCCCAACACTTTTTTACATTTCTCATATCTTAAAAGAAAAGAAAACAGAGAAAACATTTCTTTTCTATATATAAACCGTCCCAACATTTTTATATTTCTCATGTCAAAAAACAAAACACAAAAGAAAAAAGAAAGAAAAAAAAATACTATGTTACTTGAGGGGTTCATCCCTCTTAAACTAATCTTCGTTTATATCCAAAACCTTTCTATTTCTTTAACCATATTCAAACCGATGTTTAATTTTTAAATATTCCCTCTGGTAAATCCCATCATCTGATTTCTGACAAGGAAAGTCAATGGGGGAAGGCAGAGTCACTTAACAATCGTCACTAACTTAACAACTGCAGTGATTTACTTAACAATTGTGGCACGAAAGGTTGTAAAATGGGACCAAACTCACTTAACAACAGTCTTGCTTAGGAATGGACGTTTTGGACTCAGTTGCGGTCGTAAATCAAGGACGACCCGTATCTCATTTTTAACCTGAGTTGGAGGAGAAGTTTCACAAAACAGGATGCACGTGACTGCTAGCAAATTAAGACAGCAGCTTTTGAACCAGTTCATCTGAAATATTATCACTACTTCTAGATGAACTGGCATTCGGAGTGAATTAAGCCACTATCGCTTGTGCAATAAACCCAACTTTTTTTAAAAAAATCCTGGCTTGTCTGTTTTGTAGCAGCTAAGACTGAACGTCAGAAAAGAAACAGACTCACTTGTATAGGAATTCCTCTCCTTTATTGTAGGCGTGGATGGTGGAGAGACCTTGAATGCTTGAAGTGATGTGAGAAATAAATGGAGACTGCGTAATGTTGTCCAGTCGTTTCAACTCCCGAATGAACACTCTGTGTACAAAAAAAAAAACCCACAACCAACTGGAAGTAAAGGTCTAACAAAAATATGAGAACAACCAGTCATTGGATGCTTTAGCCCAGGGGTCTTCAAACTTGGCCCTGTTATGACTGGTGGACTTCAACTCCCAGAATTCCTCAGCCAGGCACACGTGCCTGGCTGAGGAATTCTAGGAGTTGAAGTCCACCAGTCATAACAGGGCCAAGTTTGAAGGCCCCTGCTTTAGCCCGAATTGGTTTTGGAAGCAGCTGGCAACCAATGAAGTAACACCAAGTTATGGAAGACCCTCAAGGCTAACAATGTCTTTGTTATTGTTAGTTGCGAAGTCGTGTCCGACGCATCGCGACCCCATGTACAAATTTCCTCCAGGTCTTCCTGTCCTCTACCATCTTCTGGAGTCTATTTAAGCTCACACGTACTGCTTCGGTGACTCCATCCATCCACCTCATTCTCCGTCATCCCCTTCTTCTGTTGCCCTCAATCTTTCCCAGCATCAGGCTCTTCTCCAGTGAGTCCTTCCTTCTCATTAGGTGAACAATGTCTTAAATGACCCATAACAATTGCTGCTCTTACCTAGACACAACATGAAGAATGGTGAAAAGAACCACGAGGGGACCCACTGCCATTAGGAACCATGGAAAGACGCCAGAGATCACTCCCACGCAGAAGAACACCAGGATGACATTCTGTATGAACATTTCAGCTTGAAAAGGCAGGCGGACATCAACTGGAAGAGATGGACAGACCCAGCTGATTAGCATAGGCTCAAATTCTCACCAAGGTGAACAATATCGACAACCGAGTTAGGCGCAATAGTGACGGTGCTGGCCTAGAAACCAGGGGAGTCTGAATTCTAGGCCTCCCCTAAGCGTGAAAGTCAAGTGGGTGACTTTGGGGCAATCACCAGGACAGCTTGAGTTCTAGTCCCCCACCCTTAGGCATGAAAGCTGGTTGGATAACTTTTGGCCAATCACCAGGAGACCTTGAGTTCTAGTTCCGCCTTAGACATGAAAGCTGGCTGGTTGACTGTGGACCAATCACCAGGAGACTGTGAGTTCTAGTCCTGCCTTAAGCATGAGAGCCAGCTGGGTGACTGTGGACCAATCACCTGGAGACGGTGAGTTCTAGTTCTGCCTTAGGTATGAAAGCCAGCTGGGTGACTTTGGGCCAATCACCTGGAGACGGTGAGTTCTAGTCCCGCCTTAGCCATGATAGCCAGCTGGTTGACTTTGGGCCAGTCATTCTCTCTCAGCCCAATCCACACCACAGGGTTGTTGTTGTGGGGAAAAAGGAGGATGAGGTATGTTTCCCATCTTTGGTTATTTATATAAAAGCGGGATAAAAATATAACCGTAATATCCTATACATATACACAACACGGCTGGTGGGCGAGGACAACACCTTGTTATAGAGCCTCTCCTGTCCAGCCCAGGAGAGATTCAGGTAAGGCCAGCCCAGGTAAGATTCACTCAGGGCCCTCCTACTCTGCTTTCAACAATTTGTCTATTCAGAAGGGTTCAAGAGCCAGATTCCCTTAACAAAGTGCCAACAGCTACTGGATTTCATTATTTCAGGAAGTCTTGCCCCAAATGGTGAACACCTTCAAGGGCTTTCGCTAAGCGCTATATGCAACTGAACGTTAGCCTTCCTTCAATGAAAAGTCAGCAGTGAGTTGACCAAATGGGTCTACCTCATTCATCACGTTGTGTCTTAGATTTATAACTTGCGCTTCTGCTAGAAATTCAAAACGAAATACATAGCACACCCTCTTCCGGTTTTTATCCCCAACAACGTGGTGTGACATAAACTGGCACCGTTCCAAAGACAGCTTTCCTGTTTGATCACGTGACTGTGGGGAATGCTGCAACGGTCGTTAAGCGCGAAAACGGGGGCATGTGTGTAAAAAAACCGTGTCACAGGTCACTTTTTTCAGTGCCATTGTAATTTTGAAGTCATTAAATGAATGGTTCTCAGTCAAAGGCCACCTGTATGAGCACCAACAGGTTACGAGAGGAGAGTTTGTTACCTTCATCCATATCTTTGGAGAACCGATTGAGAATCCGCCCCGCAGGTGTGGTGTCGAAAAACTTCATTGGGCTACGGAGGATCCGTCGGAAGAGTTCGTCGTGCAGCCTGGAGGAGGCCCGCAATGTCCCCTGTAGTGACCATAGAAGAGGACTGTTGGAACCAGGCACTCCGGAGTTTTCAAAGAAAATTCACAAATGACCAGAAGGGGCTGCAGGGGAAGGGGACTACACTACACTACACTACACTACACTACACTACAAATGCCTTCCACCATATTTATGAGATGACATCAAGCTACGGAAGGAGAAATCAGGAAATGAAGGCAGTTCCTTTTGTGGAAACAGGGTGGAATAGCAGGATGAGAAAAAGAAAGGAGAATTATTTTGCTGACAGAATAACAGAGTTGGAAGGGACCTTGGAGGTCTTCTAGTCCAACCCCCTGCTCAGGCAGGAAACCCCATACCATTTTAGACAAATGGCTGTCCAGTCTCTTCTTTAAAAACCTCCAGTGTTGGAGCATTCACCACTTCTGGAGGCAGGTTGTTCCACTGGTTAATTGTTCTAACTGTCAGGAAGTTTCTCCTTAGTTCTAGGTTGCTTCTCTCCTTGATTAGTTTCCATGCGTTGCTTCTTGTCCTGCCTTCAGGCGCCTTGGAGAATAGCTTGACTCCCTCTTCTTTGTGGCAGCCCGAGATATTGGAACACTGCTGTCCTGTCCCCCCTCGTCCTTCTCTTCATTAAACTAGACATACCCAATTCCAGCAACCGTTCCTTATATGTTTTAGCCTCCAGTCCCCTGATCATCTTTGTTGCTCTTCTCTGTACTTTACATAGAGTCTCAACATCTTTTTTACATCGTGGTGACCAAAACTGCATGCAATATCCCAAGTGTGGTCTTACCAAGGCCTTATATAAAGTGCTAGTAACGTTTCATGTGATCTTAATTCTATCCCTCTGTTAATGCGGCCTAGAATTGTGTTGTTCTCCTTACACAAATACCTACCTTGACAAAGGCAACACCACGAACGGCCTTCAGAATCAGCATGACTCCCATGGAGAGTGCATAAATGCCGGCATAGTAACGCATGTGAGGGTTATCCTTCATACTGTTGCTCACCATGGTTTCATTCCCCAACGTCACAGTCGTGTTCTGGGTTTGTTTAAAAAAAATAGAAAAGAACAAGTTTCATGATTAAGAAAGAAATAAGATACATGTTGGCCCATCTCATAAATGCAGCTAAGAAATCCACACGATACCTTGTCCGTGATTTTGCCCAGGGGTCTCTAACCTTGGCAACTTTAAGACTTGTGTACTTCAACTCTCAGAATTTTTCAGTGCTGCTGTAACATCAAACTGTCACTAAAAGAACTGTTGTAAGTCGAGGACTACGTGTACCCTTTCAGACAAATGGTTGTCCAGTCTCTTCTTAAAAACCTCCAGTGTTGGAGCACCCACCACTTCTTGTGGCAAGCCATTCCACTGATTACTAGTTCCAGAATCCGAGAATCACTAGAACCAGAATACTAGCTTGAGCACACTGTTGCCGTTGCACTGTTTGTTCAATAACAATTCACACACACAACATATTATTTGCTTCCTTATTTACAAACAGAACAATGATCTTGGAACTTCCCTTAAACCAGGGATAGGCAACCGTGGCTCTTTTATGACTCATGGACTTCAACTCCCAGAATTCCTGAGCCAGCCATGCTGAGGGGAAAGGGAGAGGTTTCCAAGCTGAGCCATGCTGGCTTAGGAATTCTGGGAGTTGAAGTCCACTAGTCATAAAAGAGCCAAGGTTCCCCACCCCTGCCTTAAACGAAGGGCAATTCTTTTTCTGCAGCGGCCTCTGCTCTATGGAACATCCTCCCTTTATTTATTTATTAAATGTATTTGTCACCCTTCTCCTTTCAAACTGACTCTGTGCAGTTTACAGTTTACAGGAGTTTATGGTCTCTCTGAATGCAGCTGTAGTTTATTAAATCCTGGCTAGTGAGCGCATGTGTGTGTGTATGCTTGCATTTAGCAGAGTTTTCTCCCATAGCCCTTGGCTCGCTTCAATCTTTCGCTCTCCCGGGATAATTTTAGCCAGGTGAAGGCACCAGGCTAGGAACTGGGAGATGGTGAGTTTTAGTCCTGTCTTAGCAATGAAAGCCGGCTGGGGGACTTCACGCCATTTACCAGGAGACGGTGAGTTCTAGTCCCGCCTTAGGCACGAAAGATGACTGGGTGATTTGTCAATCACTAGGACAGGAATAGGCAACCTTGGCTCTATTATGACTCGTGGACTTCAACTCCCAGAATTCCTGAGCCAGCCATGCTGAGGGGAAAGGGAGAGGTTTCTAAGCTGAGCCCTGCTGGCTCAGGAATTCTGGGAGTTGATGTCCACGAGTCATAAAAGAGCCAAGGTTGCCCACCCCTGCCTTAAACAAAGGGCAATTCTTTTTCTGCAGCGGCCTCTGCTCTATGGAACATTCTCCCTTCGGAGATTAGAACAGTCCCAACCCTGTTAGCCTTTTGTAAAGCTCCAAGAACAGGGCTACTATGCTCCCAAGCCTGGGGCGCCACATGCGCCAAGGGCCCCTCCTCCTGGCTGTATTGTTAACGGGCCAGTGTGTACTTCGAATTAGATGTTTTAAGGTTCTCTACTGTTTTAAATCTTTCTTTTTCTGTTTTTATTGGCTTAAAATGTTTTTTAAATTTTTAATAGTAATATAGTGGTACCTCCATACTAGTCTTTAACTGGTTCTGGAAGGCGCGAAGAGTACTAAAAAGGACGAGTACCAAACAAACCATGCGACTTACTATGTGAACCTTTGTTTTGACCGGAAAGAATTTCCTATCTGTCCCTTTTCCTATGTCAGTGACCTTCCCAGCATGGCTTACTTCCTGTCCGCCCTCTGTGGCTGTCCCCCCCCCACTTCCTTTTGCAGGGCGTCAAGTACCAGACAAACGATGAGTAGCAGGACAACATTTTTGCATCAAAATGCGTCAAGTACCAGATGCGACGAGTGTTGAAACAGCCGAGTACCGAGGTCCCACGGTCTAAGTTTTGAATTGTAAGCTGCCCAGAGTCATTTATCGAGGTGGGCGGCTACAGGAATCAAAGAAATAAACAAATGCAAAGATGCTGGTTGTTCTTACCCCGCTGCCTTGCTTGATCCAGTAGCTCAGCCACCAGTTGCTGAAGGCCGTGCTGCCCACGTTCAGTACGAAGAGCGCCATGATGGTCAGGAAAGCCACCGGGCCTCCAGCTGCTTGGATGTAGACCCAATAAACCGACCAGGGGACAGACCCTTTGCCTTTCTCTTCCACCTGCATGAGCTGAACTAAAGCACAGGGAGGGATGGGCAGAGGAGAAGGTGAAGCAGAGAGAATTCAACAAACCCCAATCCACACTAGATGACAGGCGGTCCTCAGCTGGCCTCCAAAACTGAGTCTCAAGATTTCGACTTTTAAGCAAGGCGGTTGCTAAGTGTTCCATTTTGCAACCCTTTTTGCCACAGTTGTTTAAGCAGTCACTGCCGCTGTTAGCGGAACCGGGTGGTCGTTAAGCAAAGCTGGCTTCTCCCATCGATTCTGCTTGTTGAAAGTCAGCTGGGAAGGTCGCCAAAGGGTGATTTGAGGACCCCCGGGACAATGCAACCGTCGTTAAGTACAATGCGGGTTGCCAGGCACCAGAAATTTGATCACGTGGAGGCTTCTGCATGCCTCCGAGGCTTGGATCCAATCTCTGGAAGCTCTTTTCTGGGCGCAAACGGCTTGGAGCAGTCCTCTGAGGGCTGGGCCCAACGTCCGGAGGCATTCAGAAGCCCCCCCGGCCTCCGTTCCTGGCGCAAATGGTTTGTAAGACCCTTCCAAAGCCTGGATCCAAACTCCAGAGGCATGCAGAAGCCCCCCATCATCTCTGTTCTGGGGGCAGCGGCCACGTGGCTCCGGAGTTGGAGGGAAGCAGGAGGCAGGCACCGCAAAGAGCGCGAGAATTCAGGCACCCATTCTCTGCGAAAGAGGATCAGTGCCTGAACTCGCGCGATATTACGGCACCCAGAGGCTTCCATCGACTCTCCTGTCCCTCAAAAGCAGGAACCGTGGCAGAGAGGAGACGGATCTTTTCAAGGTGAGTGAGTCCGGTGCGGCAAGAAGCGAGGGGGAAGCATGAGGTATCTTGGTCGGGGAGGCCTTGGGGGCCTGTTCCATCACTAGGCCCCCCATGGCCTTCCCCACCTTCAGATACCTCATGGGCACTTGAGCCACGAGCATTTTAACGAGCAAGGGAGCGATCTCGTTCGAGGCACGAGATTCTCTCTACGAGTTTTGGAGTTACAAGTGGAATGTGCAGGCTCCATTCCACTCATAACTCGAGGACTACGTGTACGAAGTTCCCTGAAAATGCTTTATACACACAGACAGCATTCAAATGTAGCCAACCAAAATCTGTAAATAGGCTAGGATTAAACCCTGGTTAAATTTTCCTACACATGACTTAAACCAGTGTTTCTCAACCTTGGCAACTTTACGATGTGTGGACTTCAACTCCTAAAATTCTCCAGCTAGCAACGCTAGCTGGAGAATTCTGGGAGTTGAAGTCCACACATCGTAAAGTTGCCAAGGTTGAGAAACACCGACTTAAACTATTCTAAACTCTTGCTTAGATTACTGTGCTCATTTTGGAGACCGAGGAAGCACGCTGCTTCAAAAATTAGCACTAGTCTTTGTGGGTAAAAGAAAGAAGGCAAGATCTAGTCTGAGCTCAGATCCACTAAGATCATCCGGAACCTACTGAATTGTTAACAGAATACCTGCACACACAACAAGGTGGGTAGAAGTGAAATTTGCGTTTTTGGATAACAACCTGTACCTTCTTCCTTCTTGACTACTTTCTCTTTCTTCACGGATCCCGTTTTGGCGCCTTTCTCCGGGAGTCTTTTCAACGAACTGTTTGCGGTCTTCTTTAAGTTAACCTGCAACAGAGAGAGGAGGTAACTCAGATTCAGCCTGCCTCAACTTTGCAAGTAAAACATGATACCACATTCCCCAGAAGAAGGAAAAGGGCCTAGTTAAAGCCTCCATAAATGGATGTCCTATAATACAGGGCTTTTCAACCAGTGGTACGGGTACCCCCTGTGGTACATGGGCACCTGGCAGGTGGTATGCAACCATCCTAGAAAAGTGGTAGCGGGGGAGGGGAATGAGCTGAACCGGTGGCAGCACCGCACAAGCCTGAGCGAGAGATGGCTGGAGCTGCAGGGCTGTCAGGGCTCAGCGGAAGCGCCAGGATCAGCGCCAGGCTCCAGCTGGAGCTCGGCACTGATCCTGGTGCTTCTGCTGAGCCCTAAAGCACCAATCAGCTGGAAAACAGCACTGATCCTGACACTTCTGCTGAGCCCAGAGGAAGCGCCGATCAGCTGGAATGTTGCAGCCTCTCCAGGGTCTTGTGATTTACATTCAGATGCTTGGCAACTGATTCATATTTATGACGGTCACAGTGTCCCAGGGTCATGTGAAGTGACCAAAACCTGCTGCAACCACCCAGCAGATGGGGGGGGAATAAAAACCAAACACACACACCCCGCTGCCAATACTCAACAGAAATGCTCACAACAATGAAAACCTCAGACAGGAGGAAGAGCGTGGCCGGGCGGGCAAGCAAGTGTCTTGCTCGGCTGTGGCTTGGCGGGCACTTTTTTCAGTGCCATTGTAATTTCGAACAGTCACTAAGCAAACTGTTGACAGTCGAGGACTACCTGTACTTTATCACTTTTTTTGGGGGGGGGTCATCAAGTTTTTGACACCATGCTAGGTGACTGGTGGTACTTGGATATTGCCATATCCTAAAAGTGGTACAATGGGTGAAAAAGTTGAAAAGCCCTGCTATAATATACTAGAACCCGTATGCTACTGTGTTTTCCCGAAAATAAGACCCAACTGGAAAATAGCATGATTTTTTCAGGATGCTCATAATATAAGCCCCATCCCCAAAATAAGCCCCCGTTAAAATCGTCAGCCAGGTGGGACATATTTAGTACCGTATATTCCCCGAATATAAGACCCAACCGGAAAACAAGCCCTCTTGTGTCTTTTGGAGCAAAAATTAATAAAAGACCTGGTCTTATTTTTGGGGAAAACATGGTAGGATTAGACAGCCACTTGTCTGAAATTATACAGAGTTTCCTGCATGAGCAGTGGGGTTGGACTAGAACTGGGGTCCCAACCTCCAGCCCGCAGCCCACTTCTGGTCCTTGAGCCATTTAGAACCGGGCCGCAGAAGCGGTGGGCACATTCCCACTTACATGAACAGCGGGTGAGTGCGTGCGCGTGCTCCATTTGTGTGAGCGGCGGGTTCGTGTGCCCACCACTTGTGTCAATGGAGCTGTTCATGCGTGTTTGTCCGCCGCTCGCAAGGAACCATCCCCACCCCCCCTGCTCGTCCGCAAAGCCGAAAAGGTTGGAGATCTCCCAGGTCTCTTCCTACTCTGTTGTTCTGTTATTCTGACTGCCCTCTTAAAGACTGACTTCAATAGAAATTTCCCTCTCTTTCTGCCAGCCACTGAGTAAAAAAACATGGACCATGTTTTCATTTGAATAATTGTTTATTGTACATTTGTTCTTTGGGGTGTATGGCAGCTAGAACCTTTTCAGTGGAGGGCTAAAAGGAAGATAATCAGTTATCAGCAAAATGGCTGGCAATTCACAGAAGTGAGAGGTTTACCCAGTCTCCATCTTGGTCTAGAAAAGATATTACAAGCCTACACAATAACCCCGCCAACAAAAGTATGTATAGTCAAGGCCACGGTTTTCCCAGTTGCAATGTATGGCTGTGAAAGTTGGACCATAAGAAAGGCTGAGCGCCAAAGAATGGAGGCCTTTGAACTATGGTGCTGGAGAAGACTACTGCGAGTCCCCTGGACTGCAAGGCGATCAAACCGGTCAGTCCTAGAGGAGATCAACCCCGACTGCTCTTTAGAAGGCCAGATCCTCAAGTTGAAACTCAATTATTTTGGCCACCTAATGAGAAGGAAGGACTCACTGGAGAAGAGACTAATGCTGGGAAAGATGGAGGGCAAGTGAAGAAGGGGACGACAGAGAACGAGGTGACTGGATGGAGTCACTGAAGCAGTAGGTGTGAACTTAAATGGACTCCAGAAGATGGTAGAGGACAGGAATGCCTGGAGGAACGTTGTCCATGGGGTCGCGATGGGTCAGATACGACTTTGCAACTAACAACAACACAATAATTTTGCTATTATGTGAATGGCTTGTAATAAAGAATAAGTTATTGGGCTTTAGGGTAATTTACATATGACTTTATTGCTGTTTAGGACAAGAACCGTAGCACAGAAAAAAAAATACCTCAATGTGTGGTGTTTCTCCCAGCTGCAAGCTATTGAAAATGGCTGCATAGTCGCCATTCAGATTCATCAAGTCTTCATGGCTTCCTCTCTCAGTGATGCAGCCTTCCTTCACGAAAATCACTTCATCGCAATCCACAAGATACTGATAAAAAGAAGAGGAACATTCATAGTGAGGGGGACCGATCATGCCACCAAAATGTAAAAAAACCCACAATAATTAAAAAATGAATGCTGGTGGGAAGGTTACACATGACTCCGGGACAGTGCAGCTAACACAAACACACGCCAGTTGCCAACCCTCTGGCGAGTTTTGATCACATGGCCAGGGGGATGCTGCAACAGTCCCAGAGGTGAAAAACAACAACAAAGAACTCCTCAAAAGCCAAACTCCAGGGACCAGGAGGTCTTTTTCTGCTGTCAGTTTTCTATATTTCTATTTGTTCGTTCATTCGGTGCGGCCACCCATTCACCATGCAAGTCTCATGAGCCATAGAGTTCCTCCTTCCTAAATCCCACCCATTTTCATTTTTCTTATATTAGGCACTATCACAACCCTGCAAGGCCGACAAGATTAATAACATCTCTGATTATGTGCAGAAGCAATATTTGCATCCATTCATCTTGAGCTGGCTTTCTATCTCTTTAGCAAAACATCTCAGATTCATTAAATCAGGGGTCCCCAACCCCCAGTCCATGGACCGGTACTGGGCCATGGCACGCCAGCAACCGGTCCACACAAACAAGCAAAGCCCCATCCGTGGGATGCAGGCAGCACACAAAAGCACGCACTCTCCGGTCCGTGGAAAAACCTTTCTCCACGGAACCGGTCCCTGGTGCCCAAAAGGTTGGGGACCTCTGCATTAAATAAGCTACTAGATTTTTCTAAAATGTGGAAGCACATGGGGGAAAAAATCTTTCCATCCCATCATAATTTGTATAGAAGCAGTCCATACAGGTAGTCCTCAACTTACAACCACAATTGAACCCAAAATTTCCACTGCAAACAAGACGGTGGTTAAGTGAGTTTTGCCCCCTTTTACGACCTTTCTTGCCACAGTTGTTAAGTGAATCACTGAAGTTGTTAACCGAATCATTGGTGATTAAGTGAATCCAGCTTCCCTCACTGAATTTGATTGTCTGAAGCTGGCTGGGAAGGTTACCAATGGTGATCACATGACCCTGGGACAGTGCAACTGCCATAAATACATGCCAGTTGCCAAGCGTTCAAATCCTGATCATGTGACCATGGAAATGCTGCAACGGATGTAAGTGTGAAAAACGGTCCTCAGTCATTTTTTTCCCCAGCGCTGTTGTTAACTTCAAACGATGCGTAAACAAATGTCTATAAGTCGAGGACCACCGGTATGCACTATAAATGCAGAGTATACCCTTTTGCAAATCAGTAAACAAACTGCTTGCTTTTCCTTCTCACTTTTGGCTGCTTTTGATTCTCAAATACACTCAGGCTTAAATCCTCTGTATTTTTATTTCCTCTGTGAGGCAGTAACCCAATTAGGTTGATTAAATTAAAGAGTTCCCTCTGGACAGCAGAAAGTTACAGTCGCCCACATTTATTCAGCCAATAAACTCCCGAGCAGAACAGAGCAAGAGGACACGGTCAGCCTACCTGGAGCTGGTGTGTGATGAACACAACTGTTTTGGTCCTCAGGTGCTTCCGGATTGCACTGTTGAAGATGTGGTTTCCAACGTGGGCATCCAAGGCACTCAACGGGTCATCGAGGATGAAAATGCTCTTGTCGCTGTACAGCGCACGGGCAAGGCTGATCCGTTGGCGCTGCCCCCCACTCAAGTTCGCGCCCCGCTCACCAATCTAAATAAAACATGTCTTGTTTCAAGTATTTGCTTGGGTAAGGCACGGCAGAACTTCTTATCAATCCTGCCATTTGTCCAAAATTCAAAGCAGGATTCAAATAATTTAACAGAATTCACGCTTTCACCTACTTTCTCTTCGGCTCACAGTTTGACAAAGTTGTGGGATGCAAAAGTGGGAGGGATGGTAGCTAGGCAACCAGGCATCTCTGAGAGCTTGGAGCTGATAAAGCCAAGGTCACTAATGAAGTGGACTTTTCCCATAAGAAGAAGAAGTGTTACTATTGGATAATGTGAACCCCCAATGGGTGGGGGCGAGGGAATCTATTGTTTAATTAAGTAAGCTTTTGAGCAGGAAAACCAGAGTTGGTTTTGCTTCTTCTCTGCCAATGTAAATTTTCAGTAAAGTATTATACTCTTGGTAAAATCGTGTCCCAGGAGTTTCTTTTTCTGGAAATGCCAACTGGACAGTTGACAACCGGAAACTATTTACTGAATTTGATAGCAAAGATCCAAAGCTCAGTTCCTACAGAAACAAACTATCCAGCACCATAGCCTACTTAATGCATGCATCCTGTCATTTACTTAAAGAATGCTTGTTTAAGGAATTTTTGAGACAAGGCTTCTTAACATATTTGAAAACAACGGAAACATAATAATTAACAGAAAACAGCAGATGCCTATTTAAAAGAACATCAGTGATCATCAGTGCATGGGCATCCAACTCATTTTAATGCAGTTAGATAATTTTGCAATTAAACTGAAATGAGAAGTGGAACTACATCCAAGGCTACATTCAGTTGTATTTTATCAATTGGGGGGGGGTCTTTTCAACCACTTTCTGACCCTAAGAAATTAGAAATGAAATGGAAACTGTCCTTCTAAAAAGCAAAAAGGAGTCAAATAAAGGTTTCAAACACATTTAAAGCAGGAATGTTTCTTATTACCTAAAACTTCCAAAGATGGAGTTGGCCCTTGCTTCTTTGGGAGGAAATTGTACAGTTTGGGTGCTGCCACTCAAAAAGCATTTTATAATATTTCCATCAATTGAATTTAACTTGAAACAACAGACAGAACCTGCTCTTTCCATGAAAATAATCTTTCCTTAGCAATAAATGCCTTATTAAACTCACCCCTCACTTAAGGTATCTACCGTTTTGTACCACCAGGAACATAATTTATTTAAAAAATTTGAAACTGCCCATCCCCATCACAAAGCAGGCTGGCAAAGCACCTGTTTTGAGAACTCTCTCCTCAAAGTACAACAGGACGTGCCCTAATTATTATTTTGTGAAATAACTATAAAAGAAGAAGTGGCAGAAACTGGAGGTGGAGTTAAAAGAGGGATCAGCCTAGAATCCCTGCGTAGCCACAAACAAATTAAGTCTAACTTCCCTTGAATTCCCTTGACTCTTATTTGACTCCAAGCAGGTGCTGACCATAAGTTGAGAATATTTCTGTGCACAGGCATGATTATCTATAAATTAGTTTAATTGGACCTTCACACATGTAGATCTGGTCTTTCTTGCCTGACGTTAACCCTTGAAACCATTAATGACATAGCAAGGTAAACAGGTCTCATATTTTAGTCTGATGACATATTAAGTAGTTAAGGATGTAATGAAATTCACAGGAAAAGCTGTTTATCAACCCCTAAGCATGTCACACATTTTCCCTCTACACATGGGTAGAGGGAAGCAAGCGAGATTCTTACCTCAGCAAGATTCTTACCTCAGTCAAGCAAGACTCTTGCCTCAGTCAAGCAAGATTCTTACCTCAGTTAAGCAAGATTCTTACCTCAGTCAGATCCCCGTTTGGCAGGATAGCCAGATCAGGTCGGAGACAGCAATCACTCAACACCATATTGTACCTATATATATATACATATATGTATAGATGAATATACATATTTTTAAAAAGCAGTAAAGAGACCATTTCCAAGTTAAATGGGACTAATTCCGCCCCTATAGCATTTCCCCAGGGCCTGTTTAAAGAGTGAAAGACAGATTTAGAAAATGTATCTCAGACACATCTGCCCCACTGGGACATTTAGAAATTTATCTGGTTTTGCCCCAGGTAGAATTGTGACTGTTAGGCCAATTAACTAATTGCTTTGAAATAGTTATGTGCCTGGTGAGCACCACAATGGGCAACAAAGACAGCGATTGGCTCAAAACTGACTTGTAACATCAGTTGCATTTTGAATGATGTCATTATCAGGCTGTCCCTTACATAATGCTATGTTACAATTTCGTATAACATATATTTCTCCATCCTCTTAACTGGCTAAGGAGGAAAATTCCTGCCAAATTTAGCTCTGATTTTTTATTTTTTTTTGTCTGCATGTGTGTGTTCAAGTTAGTGTCATCTCCTGGTGACTGCCTGGACAGCTCTCTGCAGTTTCTCTCAACAAAACTTTTCCAAGGACTTTGCCCTTGCCCTTCTTTCTAGGCTGAGAGAGAGGTATTGGCCCAAGGTCACCCAAAACAGGCCTCACCCAACTCACAGTCTCATGATTTCTAGCCTGTTGCCTTAACTCAGGGGTTTTCAAACTTGGCCCTTTTATGACTTGTGGACTTCAACTCCCAGAATTCCTCAGCCAGCATGGCTCAGCTTGGAAACCTCTCCCTTTCCCCTCAGCGTGCCTGGCTGAGGAATTCTGGGAGTTGAAGTCCACAAGTCGTAAAAGGGCCAAGTTTGAAGACCCCTGTCTTAAATCTAACAAACAAAATGGAGGCTGGCTGAGGAATTCTGGGAGTTGAAGTCCACAAGTCATAAAAGGGCCAAGTTTGAAGACCCCTGTCTTAACTATTACACCAAATTCTTTTCTCATTAGATTTTATTTTAATATTTACTGTTTTTATTTATTAGGGGCTTCTATTAAACACGGCACAATTCCTCAAGGTAGGCTGGGCTGAGAGAGAATGACTGACTCACAGTTAGGGGTTTCACTTTACCCTCAGTCTCCTTGCTCCTAATCCAATACCTTCAACTCAACACCGCATTAATTCTCATTGATTCCTACCAAAGTTCTTATCTGTGCCCCAAACATAATGTTTGAAAAGCACTCTCCATTTTGTGGTTCTGGCTTAGTAAGCAACTGCAGTTTGGCTATAAACCACAATATCTGTGATGCAGTGAATTAAATAAGCCAGGAATTCGGGAACATCGGGGTTTAAAGACTTTCTCCCAGTTGGGAAGAACGGAAGATACGTGGCTCCGCTGCTTAGTTGAGGCTCACCGAGTCTCATGTAAAGGTAAAGGGTTCCCCTGTCCAGTCAAGTCCAATTTTAAGGGGTGCTGCTCATCTCTATTTCTTAGTCGAGGGAGCCAGTGTTGTCTGAAGACACTTCCATGGTCATGTGGCCGGCACGACTATCCGCTGAGGTGCACGGAAGGCTGTTACCTATTTATCTACCCACATTTGCATGCTTTTGAACTGCTAGGTTGGCAGGAGCTGAGGCAAGTAACGGGAGCTCACCCTGTCATGTGGCACTCAGGCCTCGAACCTGGGCTGTCGGCTTTCCAGCTGACAAGCTTAGTGTTTTTATCCACTAAGCCATCACACCGCACAGTCTTGTGTACTTAATACCATGTTTCCCCGAAAATAAGACCGGGTCTTATTTTTTATTTATTTATTTTTGCCTCCAAAAGAAGCACCAGGTCTTATTTTCGGGGTAGGCCTTACCTCACCTCCAGCACCGACAGCGCCACCCAGCCGGTCCACTTCTTCTGGGGCTGAAGTTCTACAGCTGCATTCGGGTCTGCATTTTGCAGTCGGGCCTTTCCGGAAGGCCTAAGCAGCCGAGTACCGTGCTATGGATTCAATCCATAGCTTGGTGCTCGGCTGCTGAGCTCTTGCAGAACTGAGCTATTTGGCTGCACAGGCCTTCCGGAAAGCCCTGTGACTGAGAAATGCAGGCCTGGCTACAGAAGAGGCCTCAGAAGAAGAAGTGGGCCGACAAGGAGAGACCTGGCTACAAGTGGGTACGGGGCTTATTTTTGGGATAGGACTTATATTAGGCCCACTCCCCAAAAATCAAGGTAGGACTTATTGTTGGTGTAGGCCTTACTTTCGGGAAAACACGGTACTAAATCGTGGCTTTTTGTTACACAAGGCCTGGTCCAATGTTTTATTTCAGTGCAGCCAGTGAAGATTAAAAGCAGGACGCTCATAGTAAGGGAGGCTGAGATAGGAAATCACCATCTTGTTCCTGGACATAAACCAGTGATGGCAAACCTTTTAGAGACCGAGTGCCCAAACTGCAACCCAAAACCCACCTATGCATCGTCGGGTGCCGGGTAGGTGTGGCCAATTGGGTGGGCTTGGCCTACTGGGTGGGCGTGGCTGCGGTGGTAACGGCAGACTGGGTGGGACTAAAAAGTTCAATCAATCAATTCCAACTTTGCAAGATCTTTTTTTTCCCCCGCGAGAAGTTGAAATTGACTGATTGATTGAACCTTTTTTTTTGTACACTGCGGCGAAGGCCTAAAGCGAAAAGGTTTTATAAAACCCAGCTGAAGGCCTAGGACTGGGGCGACGGCGTGCGTGCCCACAGAGAGGGCTCTGAGTGCCGCCTCTGGCACCCGTGCCATAGGTTCGCCACCACTGACATAAACTATCGGTCCAAAATGGCTGCAAGGCAGTTCAGGGCCAACCTCCACCCAGCAGCCTTTCCCCACCTGCATCACAAGAGAAAAGTTCACGAAACTCCAGCAAACCAACCTTTCTTCTTCAAACTCCTTTCCGAAAAGGATGTTGTCTCTCAGCGTGGCGTTGAGAATCCAGGCCTGCTGGGCCACATAAGCAAAGGTCCCGTCCACGGAAATGCTGCCTTCCAATAAAGTCATCTGAAACAGCAGCGACAGGCCTGTCAAAGATACTGCCTCAAAGTCTCATCAATAAAGGAGGATATTTTTAGCTCAGGGTTGGAAGGAGGGATCCTTGGTGCTCTCTTGAGCTCGCAGTGTTTCATTAGCCAAACTAGGTAATGTCATCAGAGCTAGAAACGTCTGCAGGAAAACAACCAAGCTGCGGGAGCACCAAGGACCCCTCCAAGTCTTATAAATTCCCGCCCTTCCCTCTCAGACTCTTCTTTCCTCTCTCACCTCCCATTTATGGAGATAGGCTAAACTACCACATCCCAAAAGGTATTCTTGTGGAGCCTCATCTTTACAACTCTTTAGAAGCCCTATAAGATGGTGGAGGTCTAGGTATCTGGAAATTAGGGCTGTTCCATTGAAGGGGGCTATCACAAAGAAAGCCTAACCATTGGCTACCTGCAGATGGCCTTCCTTCAAAGAAATGACTGATGAAGCCCTGTCTCGGTCCAAAAAGCTAGCTTAGAGATCTTCTAAGATTGACATGTACCACAGGCCGAGGAGACCTCCACTTCCCTGGATATGGTGTTACCAGGCACCTCCTCTGCCTGGACAGAGGCCTCCCCAATCAACACGAAGGGTAGACCTGGGCCTTAGGTTGATGCTCCCACACTCTGTAAGTGTGAATGACTCGCAAGAAAGCAAGAAGTCATGGCTTGGGACCAAGTTGTTTGAAGGACTTTTCCCAGTTATACCTACTCAACACACCAGAGAGGGGAGAGGCAGTGTACGTTAGGGGTCCCCTCTCTTAAGGAGGTCCATCTAGTGGGACCAAGAAGAAGGGCCTTCTCCACGGTGGCCCCCTCCATGTGAAACATCATCTCTGCGGAGATAAGATTGGCCTCCAACTTGATACTCTTTCAAAAGGCCCTGAAGACATAGTTTTGGACCCCAGGGTGATGGGGAGCCAATCAAGTGGCTGGTTAATAATAATAATAATGATGATGATGATGATAATGATGATGATAATGATGATGATAAAGTTGGAAGGGGCCTTGGAGGTCATCTAGTCCAACCCCCTGCGTAGGAAACCCTATACCATTTCGGACAAATGGCTGTCCAGTCTCTTCTTAAAAACTTCCAGTGTTGGAGCATTCACCGCTTCTGTATGCAGGTTGTTCCATTGGTTAATTGTTCTAACTGTCAGGAAATTTCTCCTTAGTTCTAGATTGCTTCTCTCTTTGGTTAGTTTCCATCCGTTGCTTCTTGTCCTGCCTTCAGGCGCTTTGGAGAATAGCTTGACTCCTTCTTCTTTGGGGCAGCCTCTGAGATACTGCAACTCTGCTATCCTGTCCCCCCTCGTCCTTCTCTTCATTAAACTAGGCAGACCCAATTCCAGCAACCGTTCCTTATATGCTTTAGCCTCCAGTCCCCTAATCATCTTTGTTGCTCTTCTCTGTACTCTTTCTAGAGTCTCAACATCTTTTTGATGGTTGTCACCAGGGGACTTGGGGGTTTATTGGGTTTTGTTTTGGGGTTTTATTTCTGTAAAAGACCTGGNGAGAGAGAGAGAGAGAGAGAGAGAGAGAGAGAGAGAGAGAGAGAGAGAGAGATATGGGGAAAGGAGGGAAGTGCTTCCTCACCTTCTCAATTTCCAGGTCAATGTTGTAAAGGACCTTCTGCAGCCGGACGTTCGCAAGCTGGATGCGCTGGTTCTCCTCCTCAGGGCTGGGGGGGTCATCGCTATCCACCAGAAGATGGCCCTTCTGCTCAGTGAGCATGGTCTGCCGTCCCTCGTGTTGCTGCTGTTTCTTCTTGTCTTTCCTGTTCGTGGCTGTCTTGCCCTTTTTCATTTTAGGGGTCATCTTGGGTGAGCTCTGGACACTAGCATGGGAGGATTCCCAGGCTAAGGTGGCATTTGTCATCTGTATGGCTGCGTGAGGACTGGCTGGTTTTTTCTTTACCATATGAACCTCTTCCATTAGAAACAAACTCTGATAGGAGTTGTGAGAGAGGTGCAAAGATGAGACACCTGGTCAAGACTGAGGGGGGGACAAGTCTACGGCACACTCACGCAGCAAAACACATCAGGCTTATACAGTGCAGGGAAGCTGAAGAGCAAAAGGTAGCTCATTAGTGAAAACTAACGCCAGGTCCTTCAGAAGGACCTGGTTCACCCACGAATGCAGTGGTCCTCAGACAGAGAGACTTAAAAGACGCGGGATCCATTTTTGCAGGAGAGAAATTTTGTATGCCAGAAATACCGCCAGCGTAAACGGGTGAGACCCCTGCTCGACCCAGATTAAAAAAAACAACAACGCTCAACTCTCTGCTGAACAAAAATCAGGCACTTTTCGAATCTGACTGTGTGTTATCACGGATGACAAAACCGCAGCGTCAAAAACCCAGAGCCTCTATGTCGTGTTTTCCACTGCATCCGTCTGTTCAAAAATATTGTGCAGTCTTTGTTCAACAGTTTACACAGAAAAAAACCAAAACACATTTTCAGTTAGTTAACCAAGTATTTGCAAAGAGACTTATTTCTTTAATGACTCCCATCCCCGGAATAATTGTGGGACTTGGACTGAAATGTTCCACGGATGATAAGCAAACTATAAGCCTTTGTCTTAAGAGGCAATATTGCTGGTTTTCTCTGAAGGATTCCTCTTTCCCTACCTTCTTTTAACTAAGATTTAGCATCCTGCATATTTCAAAACGCTAATGTTGTTCTCGCCAAGAATACTAAAATTATTCCACTGGCCTAAAGATTGGCTTGCTTGATGGAATTCCTGGGTATTCAAATGGCAGACCTAAAAGCAATTTACATTTCAAAGTATATATACAATGCCTTCATGCAATCTCAGGCAGACACTTCTGCTGATAACATAGTTCTATGGTGAAAAAAACCAACAACCTTGGACATTAGCTAGTTTAAGCACAGTAAGAGAGGAACTGCAAACATTCAGAAACCGAGGGGGGAAAAAAGTGAAAATTGAAGAATGCGTCTCAGTTGGGCTCTTCTCAATATTTTCCAGGTTATGTTCTGAAATGCACTTTAAAAGTAACTGTGACAAGGATGAAGCCCAATAGCCAGACCAGCTTTCCCTCTGAGTGAACTGTGCATGCTAAAATCTTCAGCAACTCACAAGAGTTCTACTGTAGACAAGCAAATACGGAAAACTTTTTTTAAAAAATGAAAATCACTGCCAAGGAATTTGATATTATAAGCTGTCGTAAGGCATGCTATAGGTTGCATTCTACGAGGTTCTGCATGCGTGTGCATCATGCTTCGTTACCATGCTTCAAATTTATTTAAATCCTGCAGTCCTATCCTCTCTTTGACTTGGTAGTCAACTGAATGCAATCAATTACTAGCGTTAGTTAGTAACGCTATTGTACAGCAAAATGGCCACTTTGGCAAACAGAACTTCAGGGTGTTTACATCATGCTCCTTATGGTGAGAACAGAGCGATGAAGGTAGCAAGACATTTAATACGTGAGTATTTCAGAATCTGCAAAAGGACCCAACCAAATAGTAAAACATGACAAGGCAGGGGTGACTTACTTTAAATCTGTCAGCCGCAACGGAAGCTTCAGACAAAGACTTCACGGAAAACGGGGTGACTTTCAAAGCAAAAGTCATGGAGTTGAATACTGTCACCACCGTAAAAGCCTGAAACACAGAAGGAAATAAGCATTTTTGACTGCAGCAGCGGTAAGAAGCCGTGCGTAAATCCAAGAATTTATAGCTAATCGGCAACAGTGATAGTATTCCTCCAGGTTTAAAAAAAATATAAAAATTCTACAGAGTGCATTGAAATGGATTGAAGGAAGCAAGAAAAGGAAATTATGTTTTGCTCTGGAAGTTCCCAGCTTTTTGCGTTGTCACTGTTTTGAGGACAAAGCCAAAACCTGACTGTACTTCTGCACTCTTTCTGTAGAATAATTACATTGCATTCAGAAAATATTCAGAGCCCCCCTCCCTTCCCTTTTGCCGATTTTGTTATGCTGCAGCCTGATTCTACAGTTGTTGAAAATCTCTTTTTTTCCTCATTAATCTATACTCAGTACCTTATCATGACAAAGAAAAAAAACTAATTTTAGAAATGCCTGCAAATTTATTTTTTTTAAAAAACTGAATTCTGAGGAATTCTGGGAATTGAAGTCCATAAGTCTTAAAGCAGCCAAGTTTGAAGACCCCTGGTCTAGCCACTCTGCCATAAAGCCCAGATTGGTGGAAGACTGGAGTGATGAGTTGTCCTTCTGGAACTCTGTCCCATCTCCACATAGGATCTCTGGAGCTCAGTCAAGTTCTTGGTCACCTGTCTTACTAAGGGCCCTTCTCTCCCGATTGCTCAGTTTGACCAGGCGACCAGCTCTTGGAAGAGTCCTGGTTGTGCCAAACTTTTTCCGTTTGAGAATTATAGAGGCCACTGTGCTCTTAGGAACCTTCAGTGCAGCAGAAATTTTACTATTAGCCTTCCCCAGATCTGTGCCTTGCAATAACCCCGTCTCCGAGGTATGCAGGCCGTTCCTTTGACCTCATGGCTTTTGCTCTGCTACAGTACCCATTGTCAGATGTGAGGCCTTCCACAGAGAGGTGTGTGCCTTTCCAAATCATGTCCAATCAATTTAATTTACCACAGGTCAACTCCAATCACAATATAGAAATATATCAGCAACAATCAAAAGAAATAGGAGGCTAAATTTCAAGTGTGGTTGCAAAGGGTCTGAATAATTATGCCAATGTGACCTTTCAGGTTTTTTCTTTCTTTTTAATAAATTTACAGACATTTTTAAAATGCCGTTTTTATTTTGTCATTATGGGATATTGAGTGTAGATCAACGGGGGGGAAATGAATTTCAACAATTGTAGAACCAGGCTGCAGCATAACCTAATTGACAAAAGTGATGGGGGTCTGAATACTTCCTGAATGAAAGTGTATCAACTGCTAACAGGAACAAAAGAAAGCAGATATCACTCAGATGACCCAGATGTTTTTCATTCTTCCTGAAAACCATTAATAAGAGAAAGAACATAGCTGGACTTGTTTTAATCCTCAATTATAACAAGTATGATACGCAGATATCCCATGGAGGATTTTCATGAAACATGAATACTGCAGCATAGGAGGTTTTCTTTGAAGAGTCCAATTCCTTTTTAATTTAAGAATATTGCACACCAAATTACATTTTTTGGCACAAAGATCCAACTTCTCCATCAATATAGAGCAACAATGAAATGGCTCTAGCAGAAATAGACACTCATTCTTTGTTATCTTCAGATATTATTGAAGCCATAAGGTACAGTAAGTCTACTTCAAACAATAAAAAATACAGAAAAGGGGGTCCTGCAGGAACATCCCCCAAAGATACCAGTTTTTCTTGACACTTACTGCAATCAAAAATACAAAAGGCTACCATAGATGCTGATCACAGCTTACTATTGTTCTGGAGTTTTTATTTTTACTAGGTTCAGTTTAGTTCCTAGGTCATTACAATAATTAATTGCATCTTTATGTAGGACTAACCTTGTCACTAGCAACTTTTCATGGCACAGGAAAACAGTATGCAAATTTGGATCAGAGCATGTGGGAAAAGCATCCACGATCCCAAGTTTCCAAAATAATAACAATAATAATTAATAATAATAATAATGACAACAATAATAATAAAAAGTTGGAAGGGACCTTAGAGGTCTTCTAGTCCAACCCCCTGCTTGTTCTAGCTGTCAAGAAATTTCTCCTTAGTTCTAGGTAGCTTCTCTCCTGGATTAGTTTCCATCCCTTGCTTCTTGTCCTGCCTTCAGGCACTTTGGAGAATAGCTTGACTCCCTCTTCTTTGGGGCAGCCCTGAGATATTGGAACACTGCTATCATGTCCCCCCTCGTCCTTCTCTTCATTAAACTAGACATACCCAATTCCAGCAGCCGTTCCTTGTATGTTCTAGCCTCCAGTCCCCTAATCATCTTTGTTGCTCTTCTCTGTACTCTTTCTAGAGTCTCAACATCTTTTTTACATCGTGGTGACCAAAACTGGATGCAGTCAGTATTCCAAGTGTGGCCTTACCAAGCCATTGTAGAGTGGTATTAATACTTCGCGTGATCTTGATTCTATCCCTGTTAATGCAGCTTAGCACTGTGTTGGCTTTTTTGGCAGCTGCAGCACACGGCTGGCTCATATTTAGGTGATGGTCCACTAGGACTCCCTTCCTATATCTGATGTGAACACCATCTGCCCCCCAAAATTACCTGGGCTGCTGTGAGATCATAGCCAAAGATCATATGAACAGAGAAAGTCACCACACTAGCTATCACTACAACGATGGGTGCCACTCCCACAGTGATACTCTGGAAGTATCCTGCACGCTCCAGGATTTTGCGTTCTTCCTCTCTGATTTCTGGGAAGAGGAGACAAAGTGATTAGCAGAAGGTTAAGTTAATTGCCATGTTAACCGCGGTTTTGTCATCTGCAGGAACCACACTTGCAGCCGACTAAAATGAAAATGCAAAAGGGAGCATGGTTTACACATTTTAAAAGAATTGGTTTGCATTCAGATTGGCCTTCCCTGGCGACAAAAATGCAAGCTCAGTTTTATCTATGATTAGTCATGCAAATGCTTATGGAGATCCTCCGTCATCCAGGTCATGGTTGTCCCAGAGGTGCTTTTTCAAGAGGCAACTGGACTTCCTTGTTTTTCCTTGAAGATGTTCCGCTTCTCATCCAAGAAGCTTCTTCAGCTGAAGAAGCTTCTTGGATGAGAAGCGGAACATCTTCAAGGAAAAACAAGGAAGTCCAGTTGCCTCTTGAAAAAGCTCCTTTGAGATAGCCATGCAAATGTAGTAACGGTTGTTGTTGTTAGTTGTGAAGTCGTGTCCGACCCATCGTGACCCTTTGGACAACGTTCCTCCAGGCCGTCCTGTCCTCTACCATCTTCTGGAGTCCATTTAAGCTCACGTCTACTGCTTCAGTGACTCCATCCAGCCAGCTCATTCTGTCATCCCCTTCTTCTCTTGCCCTCAATCTTTCCCAGCATTAGGCCCTTCCCCAGGGAGTCCTTCCTTCTCATTAGGTGGCCAAAGTACTTGAGTTTCAACTTCAGGATCTGGCCTTCTAAAGAGCAGTCGGGGTTGATCTCCTCTAGGACTGACCGGTTTGATCGCCTTGCAGTCCAGGGGACTCGCAGGAGTCTTCTCCAGCACCATAGTTCAAAGACCTCCATTCTTTGGCGCTCAGCCTTTCTTATGGTCCAACTTTCACAGCCATACGTTGCAACTGGGAAAACCATGGCCTTGACTATACACACTTTTGTTGGCAGGGTGATGTCTCTGCTTTTTAGTATGCTGTCTAGATTTGCCATAGCTTTCCTCCCCAGGAGTGTCTTTTAATTTCTTAACAGTAGTAACAGTAGAAAAATCAAAGAAATCTTGATGACAATTCTCAAGTCATCCAGGTAGAATTGTCTAAAAGTCGAGTTGGTTGAGATGTTTCACTGGCCATCCAAGAAGAAGCCGCCTGCATGGGCAGCAAAATGTCCCAAACCAACTAGAAAATAAGTCCAATTGCAATGACTCAACTTTTACATAATTCTACCTCGATGACTAAGAATCTTCCCTGACATATTGCCATACACTTTGGGGAAGAAACCATGGGATTGGTGAAGAAATATTCCTAGGAATTTTAGGAGCTGGCTTACATTCCAACAATTCCTGGCTCACTCAGATTCTCCTAGCCAACTTGCTGAGACCGAAAAAGCTGCTTGGATGGCCAGTGAAAACGTCTCAAGCCAGCCAGAAAATAAATCCAGTCGCCGTGATTCAACTTTCAGACAAACTGCAGCAG
>NW_015386352.1:1161803-1163089 GCF_001527695.2 Protobothrops mucrosquamatus
TGGACTTCAACTCCCAGAATTCCCCAGCCAGCATCCTGGCTAGAGAAGTTTGAAAGCTGAACTTCTTGTATTCTAACTGGGGGATTTGGGGAATTAAAGTCCACCATCTTAAAGTTGCTTAAAGTATTGTTTTCACAGGCGTTTCCTTGAATGAAGAGATTTTTTTAAACTAGATTTGCCTGCCGGTCTGCAGATCGGCAGCCTAATTTCTGTCCTTACAAGCACACACTCCTTGCATGCTTCTCTAGCAAGGGCCTGAAAACTATTTCAGCACAAGCACAACAGTGAAGAAAAGTTAAATCCATCTGAATACGGTAACAAAAGCAAAACAAAAAACAAAAACATTGTCCTGTATTCCCTTGTTGAACTAATAGTCTGCTTAGGCAGTTAATTTTTCTCAGTTATTTGTGAGAGTGTTTTGAATTTCTGTGGCATGAATAACAATGTTCACAATGAGGGTGAAGGTTCCTTCTCTGAGCTGGTGGGTTGAAGAATAGAAGAATAGAATAGAGCTGGAAGGGACCTTGGAGGTCTTCTAGTCCAGCCCCCTGCTCAAGCAGAAGAACCTATACCATCTCAGACAGATTGTCTAGTCTCTTCTTAAAAACCTCCAGTGATGGAGCGCCCAAGATTTCTGGAGGCAAGCTGTTTCACTGGTTGATTGTCCTCACTGTCAGGAAGTTTCTCCTTAATTCCAGGTTGCTTCTCTCTTTGATCAGTTTCCAACCATTGTTTCTCGACCTTCCCTCTGGTGCTTTGGTGAACAACCTGACCCCCTCTGCCAGGTTTCCCAACGTTTCGTTACCAGGCTAGGTAACATCTTCAGTTGGACTCCGCTGAAGATGTTAGCTAGCCTGGTAACAAAACATTTGGAAACCAACCCACCAGCTCGGAGAAGGAACCTTCACCCTGATCCTACACCCATATTCACCACGACTGTAAATATTCACAATATATTGTCCCATTTCAATACTCAGTGATTTGGCTTTTAAGCAGAGAGTCTTCTACTCACCATGGCGGGATAGAAGAGGACGAAAATAGCTGAACCTAGGAAGCCTGTTGGTCCAAGAATGACAACTGTGTAAACCATGCCAAGAATGGCAACGATAGGACCTCCGGCCAACAAGCTACCCACAGCTGCCGCTTCGAACATTCTCTGGCCATCATTGGAGCAGACATTTATGAGCTGAAATATACATGGTGCCAAATAATAATAATAATAATAATAATAATAATAATAATAATAATAATAATAATAATAATAATAATAATAATAATAATAATAA
>NW_015386352.1:1164103-1168952 GCF_001527695.2 Protobothrops mucrosquamatus
TTTCCAACAAGCGGGCCTGGCCTAGGGAGGATTTTAAATTGGGTTTTTTAGAAAATTTTAATACCACAACTCTAAAATATTTGGTTTTAATTTGGTTTTATTAGGCGGGGATTATGGGTATGTTTTGTTTTAAATATGTTGTGAGCCGCCCTGAGTCCCGTTGGGAGAAGGGCGGGATATAAATCAAATAAAATAAAAAAATAAATAAAATAAATAATTGTTCTAACTGTCAGAAAATTTCTCCTTAGTTCTAGGTTGCTTCTCTCCTTATCTAGTTTCCATCCGTTGCTTCTTGTCCTGCCTTCAGGCGCTTTGGAGAATAGCTTGACTCCCTCTTCTTTGGGGCAACCCCTGAGATATTGGAACGCTGCTATCATGTCCCCCCTCGTCCTTCTCTTCATTAAACTAGACATACCCAATTCCAGCAACCGTTCCTTATATGTTTTATTCTCCAGCCCTGATCATCTTTGTTGCTCTTCTCTGTACTCTTTCTAGAGTCTCAACATCTTTTTTACATCGTGGTGACCAAAACTGGATGCAGTATTCCAGGTGTGGCCTTACCAAGGCCTTGTAAAGTGGTATTAACACTTCGCGTGATCATTATCAAGGGTAGAGGACAAAAAGCATCCGTAGATTTGCTATATTGTTTAGACCAGGGTCCCCAACCCCTGGTCCATGAACCAGCACCAGGCGACATGCCAGCAACCAGGCCGCAGAAACAAGTGAAGCCCCATCCACAGGATGCAGGCAGCATGCAAAACCATGCCCCCTCCAGTCCGTGGAAAAACCTTCCTCCATGGAATCGGTCCCTGGTGCCCAAGAGGTTGGGGGCCACTGGTTTAGACTGAACAGGGACAGGAAAGAAGTGTACAAGTAGTCCTTGACTTATGACCACAACTGAGCCCAAAATTTCTGGTGCTAAGTGAGGCATTAGTTAAAATGAATTTTAGCCCATTTTACGACCTTTCTTGCCTCTGCAGTTGTTAAGTTAGTAACACAGCAGTTAAGTGAATCTGGCTTCCCCCCACCCGACTTTGCTTGTCGCAAAAGAGGGCCACAGGACCCCAGGACACTGTAACTGTCATAAATAGGAGCCAGTTGCCAAGCGTCCAAATTTGGCCATGAGGATGTTGCAACGGCCGTGTGAAAAATGGCCGTAAGCCACTTTTTTCAGTGCCATTGTAACTTTGAACGGTCAAGTGTGGTAGGTCGAGGACTACCTGTATGTTCTTTTATTCGTATATAGCCCCTTGGGTGCAAATATGCAACCGGAAGACAGGATATCAATTTAACCAGTGATAAAATGCAGGAATCTTCAAACTTGGCCCTTTTATGACTTGTGGACTTCAACTCCCAGAATTCCTCAGCCAGTCCACAAGTCATAAAAGCGCCAAGTTTGAAGACCTCTGATAAAATGAGACCCATTATTGCTGCCTTTAATAGAAGAATTTAGCCAACTAATGAGGTCTCTTATGGCAACACAAGGATTCCAAACCGATGACATGTTTAACCCCACCTTCCACTTCAGCCTGTCCTTCTACACCAGACATGTCAAACACAAGGCCCGGGGGCTGGATGCGGCCCGCGAAGTGGTTTCATGTGGCCCGCGAAGCCAACCTAGAAACTGTGAGGGAACGGCCCCCCTCTGCCTTGGCCCTGGCCCAGGCCAGCCGGGAGCCAATGTACAATTTTGTGGTGGCCATCCATGCTGAAACGTATTCAGTCTTAGCTCCATAAGCCCCTCCCCCCATGGCCTGAGAGGAACAGTGAGGCTCCTCCAGTGGACCATGCCTTGGGACTTGCCCTGGTCCCACCCCCGTCGGCCAGAGACCCTCAGATCTATCCCACTCCTGCCCAGGCCCCCACAGGCACCCTTGACGCGAACGATGTAGAGCTGGCCACACCCACCCAGTAGGCCACACCCACTCCATCCACGCCCACCCAGTAGGCCGCATCCACCCTGGCCACACCCACCCGGCCCTCTGAGGGCAACCGCAATGCTGATGCGGCCCTCAATGAAATTGAGCTTGACACCCCTGTTCTACACCTACCACCCTCTCGACTTACCTCGCCCAAAGATTTCTCCTTGATATTTTTCAGTCGGAGTATTTTCTTGAAAGCCATTGTAAGGATAGCTCCACGCAGCCTGACCCCAGTGCGATAGTTTAAAGCCCATGTTAGCGCCAAAGACCAGGAACGCACTATTTCCGTTATTAAGAGGCCAAAAAGTAACAACAGGCTGTATTGCAGGTTGGGTTCCGTTTGCTGAGTGTATTCGAGGAGCTGTTTCACCATAAAGGCCTACAGGGAGAAAGGCAACACTGCATGAACATCCTAGCGTGTCAGAGGAACCATTCAATTGTTTTTCTTTTTTATGTTAAGTTAGAAAAAAGGAGCTGTTTTGACTTTCAGGTAGGAATTTTTATCATTAATCGGAAGGCTTCCGAGAGGTAAGAGCTGCAGTTATTGCAGCCTGCTGAATCTCCAAAAGGGAATCAAACGTATCAGGCAATGCGGAATAATTTGAAATTGTCCAATTCTTTATGCCGCCCCCGTTGCCGCTCCTTCATACATTGTCTAACTTAACATAAGCCTGAGAGAGTTAGCTGAAACAATTTATCATCGCTGTCAATTTTACAATAAGGTGTACTTTATGCAAAAACTGAGCATATTACAAACATCAGACCTTTTTTTTTAATTCTTTCTTTCAAACGTGCTTATTTGAGAAAAAGGAACAAATGTACCTACAGTTGAACTGGGGAAGAGGAGTGTGAGAAGGACATTTTGCAAAACATTCCTGAAAATTAAACATCGGCAGTTTAAAAGTAAAGAAAAGGACAAGCAGGAAAAGAAAAAAAGAAATCAAATCAGGCGATACCAATTTTTTTTTTTTAAAAAAAACAAACTAACAAACAAACACCAGCCCTCAACCCTCATCCCCCATCCCAGCCTCCCTCCTTTTAAAGACAAAAACAATTTTACCTCAGGAATCACAATTTCAAAACACCACCTGCAAAAAGAGAAAAACAGGCCCCAGGCCACAAATTCCCCCACTCACGTGCATTGGCCGAAAGGACAGTGTGGTCTGTTACAACTCAGATTCATGAGCAATATTAAGTACTAATAAATGGGAAGCAGGAAACTTTTTATTTGTAAAAAAAAAAAAAACCAGTAGCATCTTATGAAAAGTGAGCAGTAGCATGTCACAAACACTTGTATGAAAGAAAAGAAAGGTACCGTGGAAGAACGTACAATCGGCATGCACAACAAAAGGTTACACAAGGCCTGAATCCAACTCGAGCGTCCAACACAAAATCGAGCTCACATTTGGCAAAGACACAAAAAAATTAAATGTTACAGGGAAGAAAGCAGGACGAGTATTGGTTCACAAAGTCCAAGAGAGGAGGGATAAATTGGTGGCTAATGATCTCCGTGGCCAGATGTGTTTCCCCTTTTTGGTTTAATACAGCTTGGCTAGATGGGACGATTTTTGCACGACGCGTTTCCAACAGTAAGGACATCTACAAATTCTGGAGCTTAAAGGTTCTTTAATCAAAGGCAAAGGGGTTGCCCACCAGAAAAATGCAAAAGGCTGGAGACGCTTGGGATGAATTTCCAGAGTCTATAGGAAGTCCCCACGGCTACAACTGGCTTTGCAAATCAATGTTCTGGGCAACAACGGGTGCAAAGCCAGGCTTCTGAAGCGAGCAGCAGAAGCTCAGGATCAAGTTAAAAAGTGAAGAAGGACCAAGAGCAAGTCCCAAGGAGGTGGATTCTGAATTCACTCGGCGGTAGGATTCCTCCCCTNAAACCATGGGATTGGTGAAGAAATATTCCTAGGAATTTTAGGAGCTGGCTTACATTCCAACAATTCCTGGCTCACTCAGATTCTCCTAGCCAACTTGCTGAGACCGAAAAAGCTGCTTGGATGGCCAGTGAAAACGTCTCAAGCCAGCCAGAAAATAAATCCAGTCGCCGTGATTCAACTTTCAGACAAACTGCAGCAGAAGTAGAGTACAGACTCTTTATATACTCCGGCCACTTCGCTGGCAGAGAGGAAGCCAAAGGGAGGCTTGTGCACAAGACAGTAAAGAAATAGAAAACTCACTTTGAACGGTCTGAGAGAAAGCTTTCACCCAAGCATACATTTTGATGAATTTAACATAGTTCAGCACTTCATTCATTTTCTGGACGCGTTCATCAGTTATAGCCACGCATTTCCGTCTGAAATAAGCTGTAAACCGGGATGCAAACATCTGGAATTGAAAGAAAGAGCCTATCAGCCATAAGAGAACGTGCGGGCTCCTACAGCCAACGAACAATACAGGCAGTCCTCGATTTACAGTACAACAACAGTTCGGCTAGTGGCCGTTCAAAGTTACAAGTGATTTATGACTGTTTTTCACACTTACGACCATTGTGGCATCGTGGTCACGTGATCAAAAGTCAGACGCTTGGCAACTGACCCGTATTTAGGACGGTTGCCATGTCCCGGGGTCATGTGATCCCCTTTATTTATTTATTTATTTATTTATTTATTTACATGGATTTATATGCCGCCCTTCTCCCTATAGGACTCAGGGCGGCTTACAGCATATTAAAACACATAAAACATCGTCCCCCCATAAAAACCTATTAAAAACCAAATATTTTTTTTTTGCTGTATAATTAATTAAGATTTAAATTAAAATTGTCCCTATTTAAAAATTCTCCCTAGGCCAGACCCGCTTGTTGAAAAAGCCATGTCTTGAGGGCGCGGCGAAAAGGTAGGAGGTCCGGAATCGTCCGGATCTCGGGGGGTAGTTCGTTCCAGAGGGTGGGGGCACCCACAGAGAAGGCCCTCCCCCTG
>NW_015386352.1:1171826-1175795 GCF_001527695.2 Protobothrops mucrosquamatus
CATGCCAAGAATGGCAACGATAGGACCTCCGGCCAACAAGCTACCCACAGCTGCCGCTTCGAACATTCTCTGGCCATCATTGGAGCAGACATTTATGAGCTGAAATATACATGGTGCCAAATAATAATAATAATAATAATAATAATAATAATAATAATAATAATAATAATAATAATAATAATAATAATAATAATAATAATAATAATAATAATAATAGTAATAATAAAGTTGGAAGGGATCTTGGAGGTCATCTAGTCCAACCCCTTGCTGAAGCAGGAAACCTATACCATTTCAGACAAATGGCTGTACAATTTCTTCTTAAAAATTTCCAGTGTTGGAGCATTCACAGCTTCTGGAGGCAGGTTGTTCCACTGGTTAATTGTTCTAACTGTCAGAAAATTTCTCCTTAGTTCTAGGTTGCTTCTCTCCTTATCTAGTTTCCATCCGTTGCTTCTTGTCCTGCCTTCAGGCGCTTTGGAGAATAGCTTGACTCCCTCTTCTTTGGGGCAGCCCCTGAGATATTGGAACGCTGCTATCATGTCCCCCCTCGTCCTTCTCTTCATTAAACTAGACATACCCAATTCCAGCAACCGTTCCTTATATGTTTTAGCCTCCAGCCCTGATCATCTTTGTTGCTCTTCTCTGTACTCTTTCTAGAGTCTCAACATCTTTTTTACATCGTGGTGACCAAAACTGGATGCAGTATTCCAGGTGTGGCCTTACCAAGGCCTTGTAAAGTGGTATTAACACTTCGCGTGATCATTATCAAGGGTAGAGGACAAAAAGCATCCGTAGATTTGCTATATTGTTTAGACCAGGGTCCCCAACCCCTGGTCCATGAACCAGCACCAGGCGACATGCCAGCAACCAGGCCGCAGAAACAAGTGAAGCCCCATCCACAGGATGCAGGCAGCATGCAAAACCACGCCCCCTCCAGTCCGTGGAAAAACCTTCCTCCATGGAATCGGTCCCTGGTGCCCAAGAGGTTGGGGGCCACTGGTTTAGACTGAACAGGGACAGGAAAGAAGTGTACAAGTAGTCCTTGACTTATGACCACAACTGAGCCCAAAATTTCTGGTGCTAAGTGAGGCACTAGTTAAAATGAATTTTAGCCCATTTTACGACCTTTCTTGCCTCTGCAATTGTTAAGTTAGTAACACAGCAGTTAAGTGAATCTGGCTTCCCCCCACCCGACTTTGCTTGTCGCAAAAGAGGGTCACAGGACCCCAGGACACTGTAACCGTCATAAATAGGAGCCAGTTGCCAAGCGTCCAAATTTGGCCATGAGGATGTTGCAACGGCCGTGTGAAAAATGGCCGTAAGCCACTTTTTTCAGTGCCATTGTAACTTTGAACGGTCAAGTGTGGTAGGTCGAGGACTACCTGTATGTTCTTTTATTCGTATATAGCCCCTTGGGTGCAAATATGCAACCGGAAGGCAGGATATCAATTTAACCAGTGATAAAATGCAGGAATCTTCAAACTTGGCCCTTTTATGACTTGTGGACTTCAACTCCCAGAATTCCTCAGCCAGTCCACAAGTCATAAAAGCGCCAAGTTTGAAGACCTCTGATAAAATGAGACCCATTATTCCTGCCTTTAATAGAAGAATTTAGCCAACTAATGAGGTCTCTTATGGCAACACAAGGATTCCAAACCGATGACATGTTTAACCCCACCTTCCACTTCAGCCTGTCCTTCTACACCAGACATGTCAAACACAAGGCCCGGGGGCTGGATGCGGCCCGCGAAGTGGTTTCATGTGGCCCGCAAAGCCAACCTAGAAACTGTGAGGGAACGGCCCCCCTCTGCCTTGGCCCTGGCCCAGGCCAGCCGGGAGCCAATGTACAATTTTGTGGTGGCCATCCATGCTGAAACGTATTCAGTCTTAGCTCCATAAGCCCCTCCCCCCGCATGGCCTGAGAGGAACAGTGAGGCTCCTCCAGTGGACCATTCCTTGGCACTTGCCCTGGTCCCACCCCCTTCTGCCAGAGACCCTCAGATCTGTCCCACTCCTGCCCAGGCCTCCACAGGCACCCTTGACGCGAATGATGTAGAGCTGGCCACAGCCACCCAGTAGGCCACACCCACTCCATCCACGCCCACCCAGTAGGCCACACCCACCCTGGCCACACCCACCCAACCCCCTGAGGGCAACCGCAATGCTGATACGGCCCTCAATGAAATTGAGCTTGATGCCCCTGTTCTACACCTACCACCCTCTCAACTTACCTCGCCCAAAGATTTCTCCTTGATATTTTTCAGTCGGAGTATTTTCTTGAAAGCCATTGTAAGGATAGCTCCACGCAGCCTGACCCCAGTGCGATAGTTTAAAGCCCATGTTAGCGCCAAAGACCAGGAACGCACAATTTCCGTTATTAAGAGGCCAAAAAGTAACAACAGGCTGTATTGCAGGTTGGGTTCCGTTTGCTGAGTGTATTCGAGGAGCTGTTTCACCATAAACGCCTACAGGGAGAAAGGCAACACTGCATGAACATCCTAGCGTGTCAGAGGAACCATTCAATTTTTTTCCTTTTTTATGTTAAGTTAGAAAAAAGGAGCTGTTTGACTTTCAGGTAGGAATTTTTATCATTAATCGGAAGGCTTCCGAGAGGTAAGAGCTGCAGTTATTGCAGCCTGCTGAATCTCCAAAAGGGAATCTAACGTATCAGGCAATGCGGAATAATTTGAAATCGTCCAATTCTTTATGCCGCCCCCGTTGCCGCTCCTTCATACATTGTCTAACTTAACATAAGCCTGAGAGAGTTAGCTGAAACAATTCATCATCGCTGTCAATTTTACAATAAGGTGTACTTTATGCAAAAACTGAGCATATTACAAACATCAGACCTTTTTTTTTAATTCTTTCTTTCAAACGTGCTTATTTGAGAAAAAGGAACAAATGTACCTACAGTTGAACTGGGGAAGAGGAGTGTGAGAAGGACATTTTGCAAAACATTCCTGAAAATTAAACATCGGCAGTTTAAAAGTAAAGAAAAGGACAAGCAGGAAAAGAAAAAAAGAAATCAAATCAGGCGATACCAATTTTTTTTTTAAAAAAACAAACTAACAAACAAACACCAGCCCTCAACCCTCATCCCCCATCCCAGCCTCCCTCCTTTTAAAGACAAAAACAATTTTACCTCAGGAATCACAATTTCAAAACACCACCTGCAAAAAGAGAAAAACAGGCCCCAGGCCACAAATTCCCCCACTCACGTGCATTGGCCGAAAGGACAGTGCGGTCTGTTACAACTCAGATTCATGAGCAATATTAAGTACTAATAAATGGGAAGCAGGAAACTTTTTATTTGTAAAAAAAAAAAAAAACCAGTAGCATCTTATGAAAAGTGAGCAGTAGCATGTCACAAACACTTGTATGAAAGAAAAGAAAGGTACCGTGGAAGAACGTACAATCGGCATGCACAACAAAAGGTTACACAAGGCCTGAATCCAACTCGAGCGTCCAACACAAAATCGAGCTCACATTTGGCAAAGACACAAAAAAATTAAATGTTACAGGGAAGAAAGCAGGACGAGTAGTGGTTCACAAAGTCCAAGAGAGGAGGGATAAATTGGTGGCTAATGATCTCCGTGGCCAGATGTGTTTTCCCCTTTTTGGTTTAATACAGCTTGGCTAGACGGGACGATTTTTGCACGACGCGTTTCCAACAGTAAGGACATCTACAAATTCTGGAGCTTAAAGGTTCTTTAATCAAAGGCAAAGGGGTTGCCCACCAGAAAAATGCAAAAGGCTGGAGACGCTTGGGGTGAATTTCCAGAGTCTATAGGAAGTCCCCACGGCTACAACTGGCTTTGCAAATCAATGTTCTGGGCAACAACGGGTGCAAAGCCAGGCTTCTGAAGCGAGCAGCAGAAGCTCAGGATCAAGTTAAAAAGTGAAGAAGGACCAAGAGCAAGTCCCAAGGAGGTGGATTCTGAATTCACTCGGCGGTAGGATTCCTCCCCT
>NW_015386352.1:1182691-1187864 GCF_001527695.2 Protobothrops mucrosquamatus
CCCCCCCCCCCAGTACCATCTAATTCTAACTCTAATTCTGCGAGTAAAACAGAAGAAGGAAAATGGCTGCATCTCCATATGTTGTCAAAGCAAGAACATCCGATGTGAGCAGCGTTGACATAGTCTAGATCACTTACCAAAACAATCAAGGGTTACAGATAGTCCTTGGCTTACAACCATTCATTTAGTGACTATTTGAAGTTATAACGGCATTGAAAAAAGTAACCTATGCCTCTTTTTCACACCTACAACTGTTTCAGCATCCCCCACGGTCACGTGATCAAAATTCAGATGCTTGCTAACTGACTCATATTTATGACAGTTGCAGTGTCCCAGGGTCACGGGATCCCCTTTTGCAACCTTCTGACAAGCAATGGAGAAGCCAGATTCACTTAACGACGGTGTTACTAGCTTAACAACTGCATTGACTAACTACTGCGGCTAGAAGGCTCGTAAAATGGGGCAAAGATTCACTTAGCAACTGTCTTGTTTAACAATGGAAATTTTGGGCTCCATTGCGGTCGTAATTCGAGGACTACCTTTGCAAACTTCGCCAAAGAGACAAGGGCAGTCTCTTGGTACCAAAACAGCATGACAAAAAACTGGGTTGCCTCAAATTATATATATGATTTGTAAAGTAGATTTCACATACTGAAAAGCTCGTGTTGTAAAAGTAAACTTCCTTCTAATAAATAGATTAAACAGAATCCTGAAACACTCCTTTTTCCTATTAGTTGTTTATTGTCCCGATTGCAAGCAAGAAAAACTGACAAACACCCCTACAGTTTCTTGGAAACAGGAGCACTAAAGAAGCTAAATATTAACTTCTGGGATTGTCTTATTCCCCAGGCCAGGGGTAGGCAACCTTGGCTCTTTTATGACTCGTGGACTTCAACTCCCAGAATTCCTGAGCCAGCATGGCTCAGCTTGGAAACCTCTCCCTTTCCCCTCAGCATGGCTGGCTCAGGAATTCTGGGAGTTGAAGTTCACCAGTCATAAAAGAGCCAAGGTTGCCTACCCCTGCCCCAGGCCTACATTTTCCGGGTGGCCTCTCAACCGAGTCCTATCTTTTAATCTGCTTCAGTTTTATTTTCCTGTCTGCTTATCTAAAATGAATTTTATTTATAAAGGCTTTTGAAAGGGTGTTTTACATTTTTGTTTCTTGTTACCACCACCCCCCGCCCCCGTTAAAATAGATGGCATTGCATTTTTGGGGAGCAAAGGTCAACGGCAATACAGTCCCCAACCCAGAATAATACAGGTAGTCCTCGACTTACAACAGTTCATTTAGTGACCGTTCAAAGTCACCACGGGACTGAAAAAAGCAACTTATGACCATTTTTCACACTGATGACCCTTGCAGCTTCCCCATGGTCACATGATTTACATTCGGATGCTTGACAACGGAATCATATTTATGACGGTTGCAATGCGCTGGAGTTACATGACCATCTTAGGCAAAGTCACATGGGAAAGCCAGATTGGCTTAACAACCGTGTTACTAATTTAATAATTGCAGTGAGTCCCTGGTTTTGGGTCAAAATACATTCACGGTTGGAGAAGATGACTAGAAAACAAATAGACTTGAAACCAGAATTGTTTTTGTTAGGAATAATAGGAGCTAACTACGAGAAGGAGAGCGGATATCTAATATTACATGTATTAACAGCAGCAAGAATTGTGTTTGCCCAATATTGGAAAAATGAAAACTTACCAACCGAAGAAATATGAATTAAAATTTTTTTTAGAATGTGCAGAAATGGATAGATTGACTTAAATTTAGAGATTAAAGAAAAAGAAAATTCAGTTTACTTTAGAACATGGGATAACTTTTATCAATGGCTAGAGAAACGACTCAGAGGGAAAGGAGTGTGATATGTAACTTCAAATACATACTAGTAAGAAGGATGACATGGAGTGATTAACTAATATTGTCTAAGATAATTAACCATACTTATTGTTATCATCTAGTATTATAGCTATTATTGTTGTTTAAATATATGTACCCAGACAATATGCTGTTTGCTAAATATTGAAAATGTTACCGGGGGAAACCCCAGTCCTAACCCCAACCCTGATCCCAACTCTAACCCAGACCCCAATCCCAACCCTGACCCCATTTTACCCTTAACCCCATAAAAATTAATAAAACTTTTTTAAAAAAATAATAATAATTGCAGTGAGTCCCTTAACAAGCTTGGCAAGGAAAGTCCTAAAACAGGACAAAACTCACTTAACAACAGTCTCACTTAGCGACATAAACGCTGGGCTCAATTGTGGTCATAATTCGAGGACCACTTTGCACTGCAGTCTCTTTCATCGCAACTATTGCATTGTTCTCTTCTTCAGTTAATAAGATTAAAAAGATTTCAAGTCTCCAAGGGCAAAGTATCAGCTTCCCTTATAGGAAGAGGATGGGTTTTTAAAAAAAAAAAAAAAAAATTAGGCCTTTTCAAGGCTGTTCTGCCATTTGACCCAGAGAGACAGCAACGGACAAAGCTTTTCGGCCTCTGTAAATCCCACACATGTGGCCGTTCCAGATGGTCTGAAGGTTGCCGGCCTCTTTGTGCCAAATGGCTACTCATTTTCTGAAACCATATTAGGAAAATTGTATATAAAGCAGTGTGTTATGGTTCCGACATATGAAACTCCTCAAAGAAGTTCGAGGCATTGTTTACCTTAAAGAATCTTTATTTGAGTAGTATAGCATCAACACTAACATAATTGAAGCCAAAAACTGAATTCCCCTTCCTTGAGCACATAGTATCAAAGCACAATTCCCTCCTCCAATTCACAGTCATAAATCACATTCTCCAATTAGTTTGAAATGCAGGCTTCCCCTCCAGTTCTCCAGCCCGGCCAATTCTTATCATCTCTTATTTCAATAACCTTGGTTCTCACCCTAGTTACAGTACTGTTATGTCTAACTAAACTCTCATGCACATTCCTCCTCCTCCAGCATCATCTAACTCTAACTCTATATCCCGCCATGTCTTACCATCTCTTATTACATCGGATGTTGTAATAAGACACTTGCTTGACACAGTGTTCCTCAACTATGGCAATTTTTAAGATGTGTGGACTTCAACTCCCAAAATTCCCCAGCTACGCTTCAAATTTGCCACAGGTAGTCCTAGATTTACAACAGTTCCTTCAGTGACCGTTCAAAGTTATAACAGCGCTGAAAAAAGTTATTCGTACTTACAGCCAACGGAGAAGCCAGGCTCGCTTAACGACGGAGCTACTAGCTCAACAACTGCAGTGACGAACTTAACTACTGTGGCTAGAAAGGTCGTAAAATGGGGCAAATTTCACTTAATGTCTATCCTGCTCAGCAACAGAAATTGTGGGCTCAACCGCGGGCGTAGGTCGAGGACTATCTGTACTGTCCATAAAAGAAAACTGAAAATAGCTTCCACCACTGGAAGCACTGCAGAGAGAAATTGAAACATCTTGTGGCAAACAGGGTAAGAAGTTGGTGAACTGGACCAACAAGCTATATAGCTGTCAACATCCAGCTTGAGAATCCAAATAAAAGTCCAGGATCATTCCGTTTCCGAAAATCTTACTCTTTATTGAATACACGGCATGGTAATGTCAAAGCAAAACTAACTCGGAGGTTCCCAGACACCAGTTCATCGAATTAAACAATAATTTCTCTGGCCAAACCCACCCACCCACCCTCTCACGTAGTCCATGTAAACAATTTCACTTTGTTACGGGAACCGTCTGCTTCCTCTCCACACCCGCTGCAGTGTCCTTGAAAAGGTTTCAGGCTCTCAAGGTTTTCAGTGGAATTATTTCTCCACTTAATCCATTCTAAAGCAACACCTCCCTCTCCCCTTACTCTAGGGGCAAGTTGAAATGAAGAGGCACGCGGCTGCCAAAGTTTCATTCTTGACAATAGCATCCCATGCCTGTCCTCAATAAATCAACTCTTTGTAATTCAGCAGTGCAAAATCTCTCCAATCTGGACTTTCCAAGCCTGAGGAGCATCAAGTTCCTCCTCGGTGCGATTGCTCATCTCTGCTCAAAAGTGGTTGGGCTAGCTCTTGGGGAGAATCTCAGGGCTTGTCACGTACATCTGAGGCACAAAAAAACTGAAAAGAGTATTCTTCGACTTACTACTGTAATGGAGCCTGCCCATTACAGTCATCAATCGTCGTGCTCACAAACTGGGTGTTCATGTGACTGATTTTACAATCTTTTTTTTTTTGAGGTGGTCATTAAGCGAACACAACACTCATTAAACTCATGGCTTGTCATCGTCTGGTTTCACGGAAAAGCAGAAATGCCACTGTTTGGCAAAATAAATAATAAAAACACAGTCAGATGACTGTGGGACATCGCACGGTTGCTGACATGTGACCATGGGGGGGGGGAACCAAGGAAACTGCAAATCTGGTTCATAAGTACAGGTAGTCCTCAAGTTACAACCACAATTGTGCCCAAAACGAATGTTGCGAAGTGAAACATTTGTTAAGTGAGTTTTGCCCCGTTTTATGGCTTTTCTTGCCACACTTAAGCGAATCACTGCAGTTAAATTACTAACACGGTTATGAAGTGGATCTGGCTTCCCCATTGACTTTGCTTGGCGGAAGATTGCAAAAGCTGGTCAGAGTTTAATGAAGAGAAGGATTAGGGCGGACATGATAGCAGTGATCCAATATCTCAGGGGCTGCCCCAAAGAGGGAGTCAAGCTATTCTCCAAGGCGCCTGAAGGCAAGACAAGAAGCAACGGATGGAAACTAATCAAGGAGAGAAGCAACCTAGAACTAAGGAGAAACTTCCTGACAGTGAGAACAATTAACCCAGTGGAACAACCTGCCTCCAGAAGCTGTGATGTTTTTAAGAAGAGACCATTTGTCTGAAATGGTATAGGGTTTCCTGCCTGAGCAGGGGGTTGGACTAGATGACCTCCATGGTCCCTTCCAACTTTATTATTATATTACATGACCCCAGGTCATTGCAACGGTCATAAATATGAACCAATGGCCAAGCATCCGAATTTTGATCATGTGACCACAGGGATACTGCAATGGTTGTAAGTGTGAAAAACGGTACGAGAGGACCAGGCTGAACCCGAAGGAGGGGGTCAAACGCATCATGCGTCTCGAGTCTCTTCGCGCCCACAAGGGATCTAAATCCAGCCCACCTTGAATTCCGTTGACTC
>NW_015386352.1:1192978-1196704 GCF_001527695.2 Protobothrops mucrosquamatus
GTGGAACAACCTGCCACCAGAAGCGGTGAATGCGCCAACACTGGAAGTTTTTAAGAAGAAACTGGACAGCCATTTGTCCGAAATGGTATAGGGTTTCCTGCCTGAGCAGGGGGTTGGACTAGATGACCTCCAAGGTCCCTTCCAACTTTATCATCATCATCATCATCATCATCATCATCATCATCATCATCATCATCATAGTATAACATGTATACAGTGAAATTGGCTGAGCCTCCCTCTGTGCCCCCCCCATCACAAACTCAACAGCCTTAAAGTACATAACAGGTAGCAAACCCTCTACAAATAGCAATCTATGTATTTGACAGGGACAGAGATCAACAAGAATGTGTATTCAGGCAAGTATTGAAGTTTAGAGAAAAAAAGAATCTCATTGCATTAAAAAAAAATGGAGCTGTATACAGCCTTTGGGAGGGGAAGAAAAATAACAGTATTGGAAGAGACCTTGGAGGTCTTCTAGTCCAACCCCCTGCTCAACCAGGAGACCCTATATCATTCCAGACAAATAGCTGTCCAGTATCTTCTTGAAAATCTCCAGTAATGGAGCATCCTGGAGGCAAGCCGTTCCACTGGTTAATCGTTCTCACTGTCAGGAAATTTCTCCATACTTCTAGGTTGGTTCTCTCCTTGATTAATTTCCATCCATTGCTTCTTGTCCTGCCTTCAGGGGCTTTAAGGAATAGGTGGACCCCCATTTTCTTTGTGGCAGCCCCTCAGATATTGAAACACTGCTATCATGTTACCCCCCTAGTGCTTCTGATCACTAGACCAGACGTACCGAATTGCTGCAATTTTGGGAAGGAGTAATTTTGTTAAGCAAAACTATCCATACAGCTGGGCTACTTAGAATTTTTCATTCGGCAAAATGGGCAAGTGGCTCTTATAAACAACACAGGTATTAGCCATAAATGCCCAAATTGTCAAAAATAAATAAATGCTGCGCTGCTCAAAACAGTTGAGGACCACTGCACTGTCTTTATTCTTGTGGCATGAAGTGACAGAGCTTTACATAATGATCCATCAGGCCCATTTCATTTATTCTTAACCAATTACAAATACCTCGGGCGCATCTTTCTACGTGACGAACAGTCACAGAGAGCTCACCGTGTTAAACGCAGTCTGTCTCTGGATTGTGTAGAGCTAATAGAGAACATTAAAGTCAATAAGGGCTCCCTAGCGTCACAAGTTGTTGTTTTTTTTCCCCTCCTGTGTTCCCTTTTACCTTTCTTCTTTTCTTTCTTTTCCTAATGCCAAATCACACCTGCCTTGTGTCTTCTAAGTCTCCCTGTTGTATTGTATTGCATTATGTTTTATGCCTCACTACCACAGAAGCAGAGGAAAAATACTCTAGGGCTGCATGAGTCAGCAAAATTCTATCACCATGATGACAGGGTTCCTCTTTCTGCAAATAACAAAACAAGCCTTGCAAATGTTTTAAATCACTTGTTTTAAAACAGTTAGGGAAAGCCATTATCCTAAGATGCCAGCTAACCACCGCCAACAGACCATTTCGCTGCAATTCTGTATGCTTCACACCACAAGGGTTTATGCGTTTCCCTCCCCAGCGACACAAGATGCCTTGCTTATATAAAGGCTTGGCATCAAGCAGAAAGGCCTCAGCGAGGCACCTCCTGCCGTCCTGCTGCTTCATTCATCCCCTTGTTTGCAGCACCCTCTGTAGGGCCCATCGGTAATCGGCGCCCGGCAATTCCTGTCTCCATGCATCCTTTTCCGGATCTGGGAGAGGAGAAGAGGTAGCCCATCATCTCAGAGAGACAGTGAGATTCAGATTCGCCTATTGCTCTCACCTGTTTCCAGGCAGCCTTTGCAGCAAAGGGGAGCAATAACCAGTAAACCAAGGAAGGGGGGGGGGGTTTCCAACCTATCACATCTGCTCTTCCACCCTCCTTGTTTTTAGATATATTTTTTTCACATCCTTCCAGGCATACTTTAACTATGGCACTCCACCTCTTTGGCAGATTTTCACACATTTCCATGCAACGGGAATCAGACAGGCCCCTCCGCCCCCCAAAATACCTCTTGATGTGCTATTCTGAGGGAGATGGGTGGTTAAGAAGTGAGGCAACAGACAGATAAACAGACAGGCAGGGATAGGATAGGATAGGATAGGAAGATAGATAGATAGATAGATAGATAGATAGAGAGAGAGAGAGAGAGAGAGAGAGAGAGAGAGAGAGAGAGAGAGAGAGAGAGAGAGAGAGAGAGAGAGAGAGAGAGAGAGAGAGAGAGAGAGAGAGAGAGAGAGAGAGAGAGAGAGAGAGAGAGAGAGAGAGAGAGAGGCAGACAGACAGAGAGACAGAGAGACAGACAAGATATATGATAGAGAACAGATATAAATGATTGATAGATCATAGATACATGATAGGGATGATAGATAGATAGATAGATAGATAGATAGATAGATAGATAGATAGATAGATAGATAGATAGATAGATAGATAGATAGATAGATAGATAGATAGATAGATAATGGATGGATAGACAGAGAGACATGGATAGAAGGAGGAAGGGAGGGAGGGAGGGAGAGAGAGAGAGAGAGAGAGAGAGAGAGAGAGAGAGAGAGAGAGAGAGAGAGAGAGAGAGAGAGAGAGAGAGAGAGAGAGAGAGAGAGAGAGAGAGAGATGGATAGAAGGATAGATGGATAGAGATATACAGTGGTGCAATTCAAATATGTGAACAACCAGTTCTCTGTGTGGATGCCGCTTCCGGAGGTCTGTTCTGGGCCTGGGCAACAAAAAATTAGCTACCGGTTCTGCTGAAGCGGTGCGAACTGGCTGAATCCCACTCCTGGAGATATAGATGGATAGAAGGATAGAGAGATAGAGATTAGATGATAGAAGGATGGAGAGATAGAGATAGATGGATAGGATAGATATAGATGGATAGGAGGATAGATAGAGATAGATGGATAGAAGGATAGATAGAGATTAGATGATAGAAGGATGGAGAGATAGAGATAAATGATAGAAGGATAGAGAGATAGAGATAGATGGATAGGATAGATATAGATGGATAGGAGGATAGATAGAGATAGAAGGATAGAAGGATAGATAGAGATTAGATGATAGAAGGATGGAGAGATAGAGATAGATGGATAGAAGGATAGAGAGACATACAGAGATGTAGAGACGGAGATGATAGCTAGATATGGAGGAGAGAGAGATGGTAAATAGATAGGTGGAGTGGGGGGAAGATCTATTGTGCAGAGGTAGGAACTGGATGTTCATCCTTTCAAGGCAGCGTCCCAGAACCGGCTGCCTCTCTTCCGCCCCAAGGGGCTCCCAGGCCCTTTGGCCAAGCCTTCCCAGGAGCCTTGCAGCGGACCTCCTGGCCCCAAGCCTTCCCGGAGGGCAGCGGGACCCGCAGGGACGGGGGAAAGCGCCATCACCCGGAGGGGGTCAGTGCAAGAAGGGGCCGGCTACCGGGAAGGGAGGCTGGGGCTGGCTCAGCCACGGAGGGACGGTGGCCTGGGACCGGGGGTGAGCCAGTGCACATATACACAACACACACACACACAACACACAACACACAACACACGGAGGCCGTTCTCCGCTGCAAAGCACCCTCCCCTTCCCCATTCAGGCCTCCCCTTCCCTGCCCGGTTCTTTGCAAGGGGATCGGGGGAGGGGGACTCGCCCTGAAAAGCTCCAGGGCCAGCAGAGGCTTCCCCCCCCCCCCCCCCCCCCC
>NW_015386353.1:0-28783 GCF_001527695.2 Protobothrops mucrosquamatus
TGTTCACAACAATGTGAAGTCACAGCTGCCAGTTCTTTAGCTGCGGTTGGCCTTCATAGGTATTGAATTCTTCCCGAGAACCTAGGATGCTCGCACTAAGGACATGGATTATTTAGAAAGCCCAAAATGTGGTTATTGTACTATATGTGCAATACAATGCAATATATACTATGGCTTAAACTAACATAACTGCTTGCTTTTGAATATTTTCCTGCTGAACCAGGGATTCAGGGATTCAGGGATTCCAAAACCTCTCATTAGAATTCTCTTCCACAAATGTTGATATTTAGATATATGCAATGCTTTTTTTGTAAAAAAAAAAAAAAAAAAAGTGCCGGAACTCACACACGTCATACAACTTGCCTTGCCTACTCTACAAGGTTCCATCTAAAAAAGGTGCCGGAGCTCCATTCTGGGTGTTCTATGACAAAAAAAGCCCTGGATATATGCAAAGTATTTTATGGATCTGAATTTCAATGCAATGGATTTTTATTTGCAGTGGCATTTGAAAGAAAACAGTTACTGGGTTTACAAACAACATTGAACCATGGTTTGTTTAGTAGTAATGTAGCAAATAACTACAATAGCTGAGTTCAGATGACACACAAAACCAAATCAAGCCACCTTGCAGCTTAGCATAATATTGGTACTAAGCCAATCGCTTATCCAACTCAACAAGTTATATGAAAGTGCTGTAAAATAATGTATTTTACTTTTACCACAAAGTGAGAGAGCTGGGCCAAATAGCCTACCACGAGCTGCAGTTTCATTTCTTGGTGTAGTAATTGCCTGTATTTTGGGCTTTCTACTTAATTTAGCCGGTGATGTTCCTATAACTAAAAAATAGAAACCTGAGTGAGGGTTTAGCCTAATATATTAATTTTTGACATTTTATTTTTCCTTTTCAGGAGGAGACATTCTTTTGATAGTGAGGCAGCTCTCTATTGGAAGGAGTATTGGAAGAAGTATCTAATCCAGGGGTCTTCAAACCTGGCCCTTTTAGGACTTGTGGACTTCAACTCCAAGAATTCCTCAGCCAGGCAAGCTGGCTGAGGAATTCTGGGAGTTGAAGTCCACATGTCATAAAAGGGCCAAGTTTGAAGACCCCTGATCTAATCCAAGTCTAGTTCAATTGTAAAAAGACAGGAAAAGCAGGGCTTTGGAAGATATACCCAAAATGGAAGAACAAGGGGGAAGATACCATTGCAAGTAGCACCTGGAGAGCAGCCTGAGTGGATTCATAGGATTTCACTTGATCATTGCTATTGCTGCTGTGGAGAAATGAACTATGTTTTTATGTAAAGATAAGCTTTATTGTCATTTTTTCTGTGTACACAATGCCGCACAGTAAAGTATAGTTAATTACTAGTTGACGTCTATAAATTCAGTTTTTGCAAATCTCTGTCCTCCCCCAAAGAATGGTAGATTTGGTGGGGAAGTGCTAATGGCAAACAGTCACCCTGTTGTGAGGTTTCTCCCGTCTCTGGACTCAGATTTTGATCTCTTTCCCTAAACAGGTAAGCTTCTAAAGCTTTCAGTCCTCTTGTGGGACAGCCAGCTTTGGTTGTCAAAATAATCTGACTAGGTGTGTGGGTTGTGCATGTCGTCTTGTACAAGAGAGGGGGCAATGGCTGCTTTGCCTCAAGGTACTATGTCTTGGGCTAGCTTTGCTTTAGAAAGAAATAGCAGTTACTTGGTTTCCACTGAAACTGAATAGATGCAGTCCATATGAGGGACGAGGAAGAAACTGTGCCCCTCCAGATGCACTAGAACAGGGGTAGGCAACCTTGGCTCTTTTATGACTCGTGGACTTCAACTCCCAGAATTCCTGAGCCAGCCATGCTGGCTCAGGAATTCTGGGAGTTGAGGTCCGCGAGTCATAAAAGAGCCAAGGTTGCCTACCCCTGCACTAGAACTACAGTTACGTGCTGTTTCCCAGCAAGCCATTCTCAGTTGGCTGGGAATTCTGGAACTTATAGTTATTTGACAGTCCTATGCAAGAAAGGCTGCTCTAACTAATAGACAAATATCCAGAAATGCCACCAGATTCTCTATTTCTTATAACAAAGTAACATGGCTGCCCCTTTGAAGTCTTGCATCCTGCCATTATTTGTTCCAATGTTTAATTCTTTGATCTCAAATGCGGTGCTGTCTCTGGGTGCATGTGTGTTTGGGGGGAAAAAACAAGAAGAACCTGCACAATGGTAGCTCTAACTAAACAATGGAAGCCAACATTTCAGTGCCTTCCTATTCTCTTCTTTCCCTCTAACTTTGCACTTTGGGGTTATGTATATCTTCTAGGAGACCATCTATTGAGCAAACAGGAGGTTTGTTAATCACAGCAAACAATTTGTTAGAAGTTCAGACCTTTGCAAATATCTGCTATGGCGATAAAGCTGATGGTTTAAGAGAGCTTTAAGGATAAAGCTCTTCTTGGTATTTCTGGTTGCTTGTTATCGGGAGACATTGTTTGTAAGTTGGATTCCTGGTTCATGGAAGAGCTTGTGCACTTTGATCATGGTGGATTCAGGTGACCGCAGCCCTGCAAGGCCTTGTACTGTAAACCAGATTTCTCCCCTAGCATTGAGCAAGAGTGTTGGATGAGTTCATTTGGTCATGGTTATGAGATCAGGAAGGTGTTTGTGGTTTGACCTCAGCTGTATTGCATGTTTGTTCTTTGGCATTCCTGAGGTGAATCTATATCAGCATCTAGAGTCACTATTATCAAGTTGGGTAGCGATATGATTCATATAATCACAGATGTGGATACTTTCAAAGGATGGATTTGGTACTATATAACAGGGGTCTTCAAACTTGGCAACTTTAAGATTTATGGACTTCAACTCCCAGAATTCCTCAGCCAGCCCTGGCCGCCCCTCTGGCTGGCTGAGGAATTCTGGGAGTTGAAGTCCACAAGTCTTAAAGTTGCCAAGTTTGAAGATCCCTGCTGTATAATAATCTCTGGAATGCATTATGTGCTCAGAAGTATTCTTGTTTGCATGTTCAGAATCTTTCTAGACCATCTTTTAAGGATGAAAGCCTTCCAAGGCAACTAAAAGTAGTGGTGCAGTTGAGGCAACCTGAACTTCTGGTGACTAGATCCATGCTGCTGCTGCTGCTGCTGCTGCTGCTGCTGCTGCTGCTGCTACTACTACTACTACTACTACTACTACTACTATTATTATTATTATTATTATTATTATTATTATTATTATTATTATTCATTATATTTTGGAATGTTACAGAAGCAATTTACTGTTGCCTTCTTCTGGCATGTCTTTTCAATCTTCACTTTCAATTGCCCCTATTAGGAAGAATATTGTGGAAATTGCCTGACAGTTTCTTTCTCTCTCTCTCTCTCTCTCTTTTTTTTTTTAATGGAAGACAAAAAGGAGCTATTTTTTAGACAACGGAGTGTTGGAAGTTCCCAGGTCGGCACATGGGCAGCAAACGTGGTGATTGGCAAGCCTCAAGCAAAGGAAATGTGCTCCACTTCCTTTTGTAGTGCCAGAAAAAAGCAATTCACATCACAAAGCACAGGGTGTGTTTTGAGAAATGGCTATCCTGCAGATGATCAGCATGACTCTCATCAGGGAAGGATACTGATATATCTTTTAATGTAAACATGGTTTCGTATGCGTTCAGGAGACTGCAACAAAATTCTTAGTTCATGTTATTCTTAGTAGTTTCCGATATTATATAACTCTGATCTACTTCCAATTAAACAATTTTATACTGAAATTAAAATAGAACTTTATAGTGTTTGGTGTCTTTTTCATGAGATCCTTTTTTGGCATATAATTCCTTCCTCAACTAATGGCTGTCTACAAATTTTAAAGTGCCTCAAGTCCTTCATTCCTCTCTCTCTCTCTCTCTTGGCTAAAATCAAACAGAGCCCTGTGTTATCAGCCCTCTTAAAGGGATGTTGGCTTGAACAAAAGGTTGCTTACTTTATCTCCTCATTTACCCACCTAAACCAAAGCACAATGAGCTACTCATAGTTTTACTACAGGTTTAATGATTGTGAACATGAACAATGAAATCAGCATGATTGTGCAACCAATTCCATACTTCCTTGGAATGATGCAAGTAAGACATGTGTAATACTTAAAACAGTAATTTGATAAAAAAAAATCTCATGCATTTAAAATACTGTAAAGCAATAAACCTGCTAAGATAAATCTAGTCCACAAGCTCCAACATTTACAATGCTTATTGAAAAGTACCATAACCTAAGTCAGGGGTCTTCAAACTTGGCCCTTTTATGACTTGTGGACTTCAACTCCCAGAATTCCTCAGCCAGCAAGTTTGAAGACCCCTGACCTAAATCACCATTGGAGTTGAAAATAAAACATGATCCAGTAAAATGTCTTCACTGTTCCTTAAGATTTGTAGTGAAAGTTATCTATATGGCAATCCCTTTTGGAGGTACGAGTCCATTAGAGAAATGACACTGCAGGTAATTGGCATTATAGGTAGTCCTCAACTTACAACCACAACTGAGCCCAAAATTTATGTTGCTAAGTTAGAAATTGATTAAGTGAGTTTTGCTCCATTTTACGACTTTTCTTGCCATATTTGTTAAGTGAATCACTGCAGCTGTTAAATTAATAACAGGGCTGTTAAGTGAATCTGGTTGCCCCATTGACTTGTGATTGTGAATCAATTGTCCAGCATCTGAATATAAATCACATGACCATGGGGATGCTGCAAAGGTCATAAGTGTGAAAAATGACCATGTCACTTTTTTCAGTGCCGATATAACTTTGAACGGTCACTAAGCAAACTGTTGAAAGTCAACAGTATATTAAACTGTATATTAAAAGGTATTATATTACATTAAAATGTATTGTATTAAAAGCCTCTGAAGGTGGGAAAATGAGAAGAGCTACAACTACTGATCTTAAATTGTGGGCATTTGCCTGAAACACCAGCCCACCTGCCTAGGATCCCAGGCAATGCTTCCCTATTACCTTACAGGAATATTTTGGAAGTACTTATTGCAATGTTTTCAACAAATGAAGACTTCTATAAAATTGGATAAATTTCTCCCTATTCTTAGTTGTCACAAATTTATAAATGCTTCCACTAACTTGCCTCCTTCCCTTTGTATAGGTTAAATCCATACATTCTTAGAAGCAGTTTCCACTACTTTTTTTTTTTAAGTCAACTAACTAGGCTCCGAAAGCAGAGGACAATATAAACACTGTTCTTAGAACTGAGTTCTGTTGGTATCACACTTATTGCTTTGATTGCCAGCCAAACACCACAGTTACAGCTGCTTGCAAAGGTAATGTTAATAATAGCTCAAAATTCCTCTCCAGGTCACGATAGGAATAAAGTTAGCACAGGAAAACGGTAATCCATAGCAGAGATGTTGGCTACTGAGGTGAATTGGCAAGGAGATAAACTACTGTTGCAATGACCGTATGAATGTCTGAATCACAGCATTGATTGTAAAGCTGGAGTCCTTCAGGCACACTAACCCCCCACTTAAATTAAATAACAGAATAGCAGAGTTGGAAGGTACCTTGGAGGTCTTCTAGTCCAACCCCCTGCTTAAGCAGGAGACCCTATACCATTCCAGACAAGTGGCTGTCCTGTCTCTTCTTAAAAGCTTCCAGTGATGGAGCACCCACAGCTTCTGAAGGCAAGCAATTCCGTTGATTAATTATTCTCACTGTTAGGAAATTTCTCTTTAGTTCTAGGTTGCCTCTCTCCTTGATTAGTTTCCATCCATTGCTTCTTGTCTTGCCTTCTGGTGCTTTGGAAAATAGTTTAACCCCCTCTTCTTTGTGGCAGACCCTCAAACATTGGAACACTGCTTTATTCCAATGTTTTTCAACTTAGTTTTTCCAGCATAATCCCCAATGTTTGTTGGTTAGTTTCCATCCATTTTTTCTTGTCCTACCCTTTGGTAAATAAGTTGGCCCCCTCTTCCTTGTGGCAGCCCTTCAAATATTGGAAGACTGCTATGGTATCACCCCTGGACCTTCAGTTTGCGCAAGTTCTCTCACCCAAGCAGGGGAATAGGCCATTCACGCATACAGGTATATAGAAATTGATGGCAGAGTCTCTTGCCTCCGAGGACACACTCCATAGATCACAAAAGCAGTTTATCTACTCCTTTCCTAGGGATCCCTACAATTGGAATCTTTGAATTGTTATGAGTTGCTTGAAGACTAGTCCAAACAGAACACAAAATTATCTATCAAATTGCCTACTCAAAAATTAACTAATTCCCCCTCCCTCCAACACACCTTCATTTTAACTAGGGGTTCTCCAGGGGAGACAAATAGGTCCTCTCTATTCTCATCCAAGTGCACAGTCATCACTTTCTTCCTCAATCTACTGATTTAGCATCACTAGAGTCCAAGTCAGTATACTGGCTCAGTATTTTGATATCCCAGCCCAACACTGGGTGTTGAAGCCCAATTGAGCCCCCTGAGGTGGAAATTAAAGCAACTTTTAAACCTCCAAACCCCAAAACCCACAAACCAATCATGGTGTCAAATGTTACCCACTTTTCCCTGACATGGCTAAAACCTCTATAACAGTTAGAAATATTAAGCATACGTGTGCATAGGTTGACCACAATTTTTATAATATAACTGTCATTGATAACATGTCTTATGTTCTGTAACTGTAATTTAGTAATATTTCAGTAATATTTGCAAGCCTGGGGTTTTGCTTCCTCCTGCACACCTGGTCCCAATAGTACATCTGGGAATTACGCAAAGTAAGCCAGACCTCTGGCCAGTAACAATAACAGAGTTGGAAGGGACCTTGGAGATCATCTAGTCCAACCCTCTGCTCTTGCAAGAGACCTATACTATTTCTGATAAATGGCTGTCCAGTTTCTTCTTAAAAGCATTTAGTGATGGGGCACCCACAACTTCTGAAAGCAATTTGTTCCACTGATTAATTGTTCTCACTGTTAGCAATTTTTTTTTAGTTCTAGGTTGCTTCTCTCCTTGGTTAGTTTCCATTCATTGTTTCTTGTCCTGCCTATAGATGCTTTGGTAAATAAGTTGGTTTCCTCTTCCTTGTGGCAGCTCTTCAAATGTTGAAAGACTGCTATCATATCACCCCTGGTCCTTCTTTTCATTAGATAGGTATAATCAATTCCTGCAATCGATCTTCATACATTTTAGCTTCTAGGTCCCTTAATCTTTTTTTTTTCCTCTTCTCTGAACTCTTTCCACCCTCAACATCTTTTTTGTATTGGGCTGATCAAAACTGGATGCAGTATTCTAAATGTGGTCTTACCAAGGCTTATTTGCCTTGTTTTATTAGCCAGCTTGAGACCATTTTACTGCTTAGCCCAACTATTCAGCATTGCTCTGCAACATGCCATCCAATGTTTAGTTAAGTCATAGATCATCGAATTAACCCCGATTTTGGACCAGACACAAAAGCATAAACTAACTCCACTGGTTGGTTCACAATAGGGTAAAATGCAGTTTGCCAGTTTGTGGCTTGCTGTGTACACAACATAAGCTAAAATACTGAGACCTTCAACTTGAGAGATATGTGCTAATGGAATAATGGAACACCTTGCTGAACTAAAGAGGATCATATCCAAGTACTTTATTGGGAGATCCCAGGAAAGCCCAGAGATTTAGGCTAGATTGGGAATTCAGAAAAATCTCAGGGCAAATCACTTCCAATTTACTGCAAACAAACTGCATGGATGAATCACATTTGATTTATGGGTGTCTTTGTGCTAATAACATTTTAGCCTTGCGTGAGAGACAATTCAGCCAAGACTTCTCTCCCCCATTTTATTCCATTATGTCTGAAGACACTTGCTGTTTGATGGCCATTAGAGATACCTTCCTCCAAACTTCAGAATGATGGGCCATTTATTTTATTTATTTATGTAGCTTATGGCATCTACAGAGGTCATGCAATCACTGATATACAAAACACACTATACATACAAACACAAGTGTATATAAAGTTTAAATAAAGCATCAGTATGTATGTATGTATATAGAGGTAGTCCTTGACGTATGACTATAATTGAGCCCAAAAGCTCTGTTGCTAAGTGAGACATTTGTTGAGTGAATTTTGTCTCATTTTATAACCTTTCTTGCCACAGTTGTTAAGTGAATCACTGCAGTGGTTAAGTTAGTAAAATGGTTGTTAAATGGATCTGGCTTCCCCATTAACTGCTTGTCAGAAGATCGCCAAAGGTGGTCACATGACCCCGGGATACAGCAACCGTCATACATATGAGTCAGTTGCTAAGCGTCTGTATTTTGATCACATGACCAATGGGATGCTGCAATGGTCATAGGTGTGAAAAACCGTCGTAAGTCACTTTTTTCAGTGCTGTTGTAACTTTGAACGGTCACAAAACGAACTGTTGTAAGGTAGTAAGTCCACATACTACCTGTAGTATGTGGACAATACAGTATACGAGATAAAATAATAAATTAAGATAAAGCCATAATAAAATCACCACAATATGGCACCATTTGATAACTGCATCTGGTATGGCTGCAATGAGATCATCACAGGTGCCTTGAAATCTTCTCAAACTATATGTATTATTGTTTGTTCCAATGCATCACAGTCACATTGCAGATTCTCAGCCATTCCCCATTTCAAGAGCTTTGCCTTAGTTCTGGCATGGCCTGTCCTGATTCTGTTCAGGGAGCTCCATATTTTTCCAGGCAAGTGCATTCCTGGAAGTGTTTCCCCCCCCCCCCTGATCTGTGTGATCTGTTTGGTTGGTTTATTAAAGGTCACCCATCTTAATCACTATTTTTCATCTAGATCAGGGGTAGCACAGCTGGCTCAGGAATTCTGGGAGTTGAAGTCCACGAGTCATAAAAGAGCCAAGGTTGACTACCGCTGATCTAGATCGTATGACTGTGATATGTTACCCAAAATTAGTTTCCTAGACTTAAGCCTGGTAGAGAGTCTTAATATTTTATGTATTGGTAGATCTGTAGGAGTAGATGGCCTGTTTATCTTATTCCACTGTCAAACTGTCTGTTGTTGCCTGAGATCAGGAATGATGGGCCAAAACAGGTATCATAAGTCCTCTCCAGTTGCCTAGAGTCCAAACAGCTGTTTCTTCATACGTGGCCCAGGTCAATCATTCCTATAAAGAATTGTGTGGTCAGCTTTTGTAATTCTGTGGTTCTGAATATTAGATTCAGAATATAATATATATCTTGCTGAAAATGTCTCTCTTCCACACCAGTCTACAAAAAGTACTCAGAGAATACCAGCCCCAAGAAGGCCTCAGAGTCTCTTAAGCCAGAGGTTACATGTGGTGGCAGGAAACATACATGCTGGATGTTAGGCTAAAATGCAAGTATCAATATCTTAGAGGCCAACTCACACTTGATGAAAGAGACATTCTAAATTATTTACTGTACGTCATACTTGAGGGTTTAATTTCCATATATATTGTGATACATAATTTAAGACTGGGACAAATTACAACTAATACTCCTGTCCCAAATCCAAAATTATTTTAATTTTCCCCCCTCTCTTGTCGGGAATGCCACAGCTCACAGGGGAGGGTTTTGTTTCTCCTGCTAAATGCTTTGCTGTGATGTTTCTTTTCTTCTTCTTCTTCTTCTTCTTCTTCTTCTTTTCCTTTCATGTGAACACATGAGCTTTACTTTTCCAGGCTGCAAATCTCTCCTGGCCTGAATCATTTAACAGCACATCCTGTCCAAGGTGTGTTACCGAAACAAGGTTTCAGAGCAAAGGGATCAAATGTGCTTCCAAGAGGTTAGCCTCCCAGGCTTCGCATAGCATTCAATATGATCTAACTGGCTGCTGGCGTACAGAGTTTGTTTTTTCTTATCTCCGTGAAAATATCATTGGCCGTGGTATCGTGCGGGAACATACAATAATTGTGTCTCATACAAAAACCTGAGAAGGCCCACAATATTTATCCCCATAGCCTTTGCTAGGTTAATATTTTGTTTCGGAAAGAATTACAGTTTGAAAGTTAGCGTAGTCACTGCCCTTATATAACTTATGTCGAGTACACTAAAATGCTATTTTGCCCCCACCACACATACACAACCATATTGATATAAGCTAGTGGTTCTCAACCTTTTTAATGCCGCGACCCCCAACCGGTCGTAAGTCCTCGACTAAACCGGTCGTAAGTCGAGGACTACCCAACCGGTTGTAAGTCGAGGACTTTCCCTGCCCAGGAGCGCCGCGCATGCGTGGTTCCGCCCCCTGCGCCGGCCGAGGCGTAGCTGGCAAGCGGCAGAGACGGAGCAGGCCGACCACCAGCTGGCCCAGCCCAAGGGAGGTAAGGCACCCGCCAGAAAAGGGGAAAAAAATGGCGGACAGCCTTGCTTGGCAACCCCCGTGAAATGGTCGATTGACCCCAAATGGGGTCGCGACCCATAGGTTGAGAACCGCTGATATAAGCTAAAAATCAGCCATCCTGTTCCCTGTCCTATGTCAAACAGTTTTTAATAAACATATGCATATATCTTTTAAACAGCCCTGTTCCTCTTTGGGGAGATGAGCCTCTTTGAACAGACACACTTCTGCTGTGAACCGCTTGGACCGTTATTTTTATAGCGGAGTTTTTCATTCAGACGCTTTTTGCCGGTTCTCAGAAAATGGCATAAACAGAAAAATGGAATTATTTTTCCAGTTGTTGTCAGTTTCACTTGTCAGTAGGCTGCCGCTTTATTACAAATTTATATATGAATAAGACTGTTTTAGTATGCTGTCATTTCTATACTCTGGACAGGAAACAATTGAGGATTGGCTCAGCTCAGTACAATTGCTTTCTGTTAAAAACAGTAATTAAATACAGCTTGTAAGCTTCGTTTTCTTGGAAACTTTCCAATAGACATTTGTCTCCAATATTTTGGCATAGTAATCCTTGAACTAACACTAAATACAACTTTCCCCCGAGCTGCCACCAAAGGTAAAATTGTCTTCCATTACTTCACCTTCAGGTCTAGCAGCTTTACTAATAGGTTCTGCAGCTTTCTGCCTATAGGATTTTCCCTGTTCTTGACCTCCCCACTCAGATGATCTCCGCTGAACCCCATTGAAAGTCCCAATCCTGCTTCTAAGATGTCTGTTCTCAGTTGCTGCCAAATGGTGCTGTCCTGATCAAATGTGTGCGGCACTTGGCTAAGCCGCTAGTTGGGCTGCTTCTTTCTTCTGCTTGACATTAGCTGGGAGGAACATCAGCCACCACTATGGTGGTGGCCAGGAATGGGGCAGGTCTGACCACAGGTCTTTGTCTGTTATCTTTACATTTTCTCTTGTGCACTTCCTCTTATACCCCAAACTGTAATAAACTGAACTGAAGTCTATTGGATTTTTTATTATTATTATATTGGAGTCACAGAGGAAGCTGAGTCACAATCCCCCCCCCCCAAATAATCATTCCAGATTTCTTTCCCTTTTTAGGCAAGACATGTTGTCTTTCAAGTTCCTTTCTACACAAAAGTCAATGGGGGTGGGGGAATAGGTTTTCAAATCCTGGCAGGTATTTTTATTTATATTTCTCATGCTGCTGTGTCCAACTCTTTCAAAGATGACAGTGCAAGAGGAAACTGACTAGGGACCAGAGCAAAGATTGGGCTGTGTTTTTGTGGGTGGAAGTGTGGACACTTCTGCCTAAAATAGAACGGATCCCTCCTGCTACTGGCAACTTGAAATCACACCAACGTACTGCAATGGGTGACGAAGCATCATAGCTTTTAAGTACCCTGTGGCTGCCACTGAATACTCTTGGCTTAAGGAGGAAAATATTAATTCAAAAACTGACAATGAGAGCCTGTTCAGTTAGCAATAATCACACATCTTGGTTAACCTCGTCTAGTAGAGGAAGTTGAGAGGGTGCTGCTATTATGCTGCCCATTGCATAAAGCTTGGCAACATGGTCTTTTAAAAAAAAATCCTCATTTTAAACACAAGGGGGGAAATAGTCAAATATAAGAATATAAAATACAAAGAAATAAAAATAAATCTTAATCAGATAGACAAATGGCTATCCAAAATAATAATAATAATAATAATAATAATAATAATAATAATAATAATAATAATAATAATAAAGTTGACAGGGCATTGGAGGTCATCTAGTTCAACCCTTGCTCAGGCAGGAACCCTACACCATTTCAGACAAATGGCTGTCCAGTCTCTTCTTAAAAACTTCCAGTGTTGGAGCATTCACAGCTTCTGCAGGCAGGTTGTTCCACTGATTAATTGTTCTGTCAGGAAGTTTCTCCTTAGTTCTAGGTTGCTTCTCTCTTTAGTTAGTTTCCATCCGTTGCTTCTTGTCCTGCCTTCAGGTGCTTTGGAGAATAGCTTGACTCCCTCTTCTTTGTGGCAGCCCCTGAGATATTGGAACACTGCTATCATGTCACCCCTCGTAATCATGTCTCCTTTTTTTAATTGCCCTAAGTGACTGGATGTAGAGAATAAGAAAGATGGCCTTGATGGAAATATGCAGAACCTGTTGCCTAGGCAAAAGGGCTGGAGCATTTTTTTTTTAAATCCAAAACAGCCAGATAACATTCAGGAGTAATTCAGGCAGACACCTCCCTAATTCCCTGACCTATAAGAAGGGGAGGAGTTATAGCACAATCAGACTTGCAAGATGCTTTTATAATAGTCAATCTCAATAGAAGTATGTTGAGCTTTTCTGTGGAGTTGATTTCTTGCTCTGGTGTACTTGCTAGGGCTGACACTGGATGAGATGAAGATCCTATTCTGACATTGGATCAGATGAAGATCCTAATTTTACCTGCTGATTTCCTAAATTTTCTGAACGGTTGTAAAGTTTTTCTCTGGGAAAAATTTGGGAAGGTTGAGATGTAATCTTTTTATAGTTTATTCTAGCCCATTCTTGAAGCTGCTTTGTTTTAGTCTACTGCCTGAGATTCAATTTTCTTTTTTTTATCGTTTTTTTGATTGTATGGTTCATATAATGCACTACAGCTGCTCCTTGGTTAAGTATAGTTTACTTACTTAAGTCAGCCTCCCTCATTGGCTGGTAACAAGACAAAAGCAGCATTGGGGACCCAGATCAGAAAGAAGATATAGCCAGGGCATGCTTGTAGAGTGATTAGATGAAAATCAGGAAAGGCTTATAAAAACAAAAACAAAACACAATGGCCCTAGCTGATGGGGAACAGTACCACCCAATTTCAGCCATTTATCACCTTTCCTCTTCTGTTAAAACTTTCCTAAAGTGACTTCACATTTTCCTGGTTATGCTGCCCCCTAGCTTTCAGCCAGTTTGCTTCTGGGCTCCTTTTTTAAGTGTAGACTGAAAATCAGGCTTGTCAGATGCTATATTTTTTCTATCCTGCTCTATGGAGTAGAGAGTTGGTCTCTGACAGAAGGCCACCTGAAGAGACTAGAAGCATTTGAAATGTGGATTTACAGGCGGCTGTTACGTATAAGCTAGGTTGACAAGATCAGAAATGAGGAGGTGATAAGCCGCCTGGGAAAGCCAAGGGAAATCACCAAAACAATTAAAAAACGAAAATTAGAATATTTCGGACATGTGATGCGACACCCAGAAAAATACGGCATACTCCATTTAATCCTCCAGGGAAAGATTGAAGGCAAATGAGGCCCAGGCAGAAGAAGAACATCGTGGCTTCAAAATCTAAGGGACTGGTTTGGACAAAACTCAGCAGCACTTTTTCGTGCGGCTGCTGATAAAAACAGGATCGCCAACATGATCACCAACGTCGATAGCGGACATGGCACAAGAAGAAGAAGAAGAGTAACACAAAAAACAAAAAATGAGGCTACGCTGAGTATTTTCTCCTTTAAAAACAAAACAAATACCATACTATGATGCAAGTTGCATCAGAGTGGAAATGAGAGGGGGCGAAAGGCTTCACTTCTTTCCCTGTCTTGTTCTCCCAACAACAGAAGAAACATCTTTCTTCCAAATGTACGGTATATTGGATAGCCGGAAGGAGTAACAAAACTCCACATAATGAACTTCTGATTTAATTTTTAAAAAGTGAAAGGACATATTGAGCACTCCATAATTCAAACCTAGTCACCAATAGAGCACCAATATGTGAAATAAGGTGTCATGGATGTCTCCTTTGCTCTTCCCCAGGCATCGTGCCCCAACCGATTTCATTTTAATAAATCTCTGCTTCCAATAGTGCTTTCATCCTCCAGAGAGGATCAGGGGCAGTCTTGGGGGGGGGGGAATAGCAGAAGGGAGCCACGTGCCAGTGGTTGATTTGGGAGCCTAGAAAAAACATCTGGGGTAAACTGGTTGGGGCTAATGAACACGGTAGCCTAAAGAGCACAGTGGGCAGCAACCAATTTGCTTACTACTAAGACACGTATTTTGTAGGGGTGATCAATATTTGGATCCAGTCTTGATTGTCTTGCTGTGCCAGCCAGGAACTCTTTAAAGCAGACACACTTTTTCCTGGGCTCACACGGAAGCCACATAAAGTCAGGGAATAGGTTCAAGAGGCATTACCGAACCAACAAGGTGTGATCACATACTATTACTGCCCTACTGCCACTTCCTTAATGCCTCCTTAATTCCAACAGGTATTTTCTTAACCCAGTTCAGTATACTGTGCAAACCCGGGATCGGGGGGGAACACTTTAAGAAGCTGCTGACAGCAACAGCAAGTGTCGCCAATACTGGATCCAAAGCATTCTTGTGCATTGGTAAATGTTTAACAACAGGTTCTATAAATAAATAAACAAACAAACAAACAAACTTCTAGTGCTTTCAGGCTTTACCAGCACTGCTGGCTACATTGGCACTTATTCATGACGCTGTTAGGTGACCAACAACTGATTGACACACCACTGTCATGGGTCAGTTCTGCTCTCAATTGGCTTGCAAGACTCCAGAAAATTTATCAGCCCTCATGAGCCAGTATAAACTGGTTCCAGCACACAATTGTTTACACTATTATTTTGCAACCGGACGCACCATAGAGGTATCAGATCTGGGCTGCAAAAATGTAGATGACCACTAGATGGCAGTAACAAAATATAAAATAACCTGAATTTTGCTGCTACCTAGTGGTCATTCATACTATGGCAGCCACATTCTGGTAGCCCTCCACATCCACAAAGTTAAATATTTTGGGAATAAGCAAACTAAATTGACAATTCTTTTCTTTGAATTCCTATGAGACATTCTCAAACATGCCTGCTGACCCCAGAAGGCCTTCCAGAAGGCCATAAAAACCTGACTCTTCCCCCAAGCACTGGACTTTGATGGGGGTTGAGCTGGGAAGATATTTGGTAAGCATCTGGGGCAAAGGGTATTTTTGTTTTTAGCCATATTTTTATCGATTATTCTGAGATAAATGCCATTACATGAGTTACAACTAACATTAAATGAGATAGGTGGCCATATAAAGCCTATAAATGAATAGATATGTGCATTTAAAGCTATTTGAAAAATGCAAAGTCTTATCTATTTTTTTCCCCCATGAGCAGTATAATTTATGTCAAAATATGAACTGGCCCTTTAAAATGACTCTTTAAAAGAATGGTGCTATTTGTCTTCCAGAAATAGAATGCTTGTGGTGAGGAGATGCATTTAAGAGGCTTAAACCTCTTTTGTTTAAACAGAGGTAGGACTATTCAATAAATGTATTAATAATAACTGGAGAATCCCAACTGAGAACTCAGAACTTTAAAGACCTATCTTTATTTTATGAATGCACTTGGAGAATTTCCTGCTTGCCTGTTGGTGATACTGAGGAAGTCCTGGCTGATCTGTGGAATACAGAGAAGGTCCAGTTTGCTGATGTTACCTCTTCTAAGAGGCTTCCTCTTGCTCAGTTGGCATCTTGGTTCTCGGGTAAGCTGAGAGGAATGATGCAGACAAGAGGTTGGAACCCTCTTTCAGGCCCCTTTGAAATTTTCCTTTGAATGCAGGGGACTTACTTCTCTACTTCCATTGCGTCTTCACAGAACAGGTTAGCAATATTTTTCTTTTCTGCGTGGACATCTCTGTCAAGATGTCGATGAACAGTTGAAGATTTATTATGATCAGTGTCTTGATTCCCTGCCGACAATGTACTTTGGATTCACTGCTACTCAGTGAATCAAGTATTGGGACAGGTCAAAGAAAGGAAACTTCGGCAACTCATCTATCAGATTCATATGGATTCTTTTCAGCATGTAGATCAAGATTATGGACATGGTGTGTAGGGAGATGAGGGCTGCTACTTGCTTCCTTGAGCCTTGCCCTTCTTGGTTGATTAAATTGGCCAGGCTGGGGCTTCCCCCACAAGTTAAAAAAGGTGATCAATATTGCCTTAAGTGTGGGAGCCTGCTAAAAGGAAACAGTTATAAAACCTTTCTTTAAAAAAAAAAAACCTCACTTCACTCAGATGATGATCTTTCTAATGATAAGATATTCCATTCTTGAGTAGATGTGGCCTCACAGCTCTGGATGCCATGGATTTTATGAATCCATTTCAGAGTTTTGTCTAGGATAGGGTACCAAGACTGCTTTGGTTGCCTTGGTCAGAACTAGATGCAAGCAGGGAGTCAAATCCTGCTAGGTCTTGAGGACCTCTAAATGGCTTTCAGTTTCATGGATTATGGAATCCTTCTAAGACAGTGGTTCTCAACCTGTGGGTTGGGACCCCATTTGGGGTCGATCGACCATTTCACGGGGGTCGCCAAGCAAGGCTGTCCGCCATTTTTTCCCCCTTTTCCGGTGGGTGCCTTACCTCCCTTGAGCTGGGCCAGCTGGTGGTCAGCCTGCTCCGTCTCTGCTGCTTGCCAGCTATGCCTCGGCCGGCGCAGGGGGCGGAACCACGCATGCGTGGCGCTCCCGGGGAGGGAAAGTCCTCGACTTACGACCGGTTGGGTAGTCCTCGACTTACGACCGGTTTAGTCCTCGACTTACGACTGGTTTAGTCCTCGACTTACGACCGGTTGGGGTCGCAGCATTAAAAAGGTTGAGAACCACTGGTCTAAGAGCTTGACAGGGTTGAGACTTGGGGGCACTTTTAGTGATTCCATCCCTTCCTGTTGGGACATGCCCAGAAGGTGGTGCTGGGGGACTTCTGTTCAACACCTAGGTCACTAACAAAGTGTTTTATATTGTCCCCTATGGCTGTTCAAAATCAATATGAAAGCACCAGGGAGATCATGCAGAGTTTCAGAGTGAGATACCATAAAAGTATACGATGGTATTTTTGATATTCAACCCTATTGCCACCAATCTTCTAAGTCCTACATGGTAATCAGTAACCTTAAACATTGCTTAATCTCAGGATCGGATAAAGGAAGAAGAAACTGAAGTTAAATCCAGATGTGACAGACATGCAGTTGGAGTCTAAATTAAGGAGAAATTTGTTTTTGATGGGGTTGCAGAAGAAGGAGATTTGCAATTTGCGAGTACTTCTTGACCCCCAGCTTGGATTTGCGGTGGTGAGGATTTGTACAATTACAATCAGTACAGTAACTACAGTACAACCTTTCCTGAAAGAGCTGAACTAAGCAACAGTTTCCCATGCCTTAATTATAACCTGTTTTGACTACATGTATTTGTTTGTACTGCGATGCATTTTACTTAGGGCTACATTTGAAAAGTGCCCGGAAATTGGAATTGGTGCAAACTGTGATAGCCAGGATGCTGACATTGTATGATGCCTCTACCGAAAGATCTACTCCGGCCATCAGTTGTCAATCAACCTGGAGTTTGTTGATTGATTGATTGATTGATATCCCATCTTTATTATTTTTACAAATAACTAAAGGCAGAAAACATATCCAACACACTTTCCTCCTATTTACCCCACAACAACAATCTTGTGAGATGACTAGGGTTGAGAGATACTGACTGACCCAAGGCCACCCAGTTGGCTTTTGTGTCTAAGGTGGGACTAGACCTCATGGTCTCCTGATTTCTATCCTGGTGCCTTAACTACTAGACCAATCTGGCTCTCTGAGTTGTCCTATAAAGGCCTAAATAGCTTAAGGCTCTATTATTTGCAGTGCCATCTCTCCTGCTATGAACCTTGCCAGTTGCTTAAATTATCTAAGGCCCTTCTGAAAATGTATAATTTTCAGCCCCCGCTGTCAGAAACCTGATGACCAGGAAACAGTCTCCTATATTGTGAATTGTTTCCTAGACAGGTGCTCCCATTCTTCCAGTCTATAAGAAGACAGTCAAAACGCATCAAAAATTTTAATGGTTAATTATTTTAATAACATCTTGAGTGTTGGAACAAACATAAAGGAAGGGGACAGATTCAGTGATAAAACTAAAATTAAATAAATCATGAACTTTAACAATACAGAAAATATTATTAATTTAAAATTAGAAAGATATAAATCACGTATACACACATGGATATACATATACATATAGACATACATACTTCCTTTTGTGATCAAAGGCTACTGATACGGGGCCTCTTCCTCCATTTTCTGATATTTGGAATTTCAAAAAACTAAAAGAGGACCAGAAAGCCCATCAGAGGACTCTTAAAGCTATTAGATTTACTGATATTTATATTATCCCACAAATGTTTTTTTGCAGTAGGAAAGGACATCCTTGCACTTGAATATCTGAACAAGGAGACAGGCTAATATATTAACTGTCAAGCTCTCCTAACTTTTAATTAATATCAGTCTGGAATCTTCTAGATACCCACATTTCAACGAACTATGGAGCACAGAAATAACAGGAGTAACATCAACCATCCTAACAACATATAACATTGCCCCCAAGTCCCACTTCTATTAAAGCACAATCAATTAATACAATCTCTAATTCATCAGCCGTTTACAGTTATCTTACTGCCAGATTACCACATGCAAAATTTAAAAGTGCCTTCAAATTTTCAGGAAAGAAAACAACTTATATGCATATGCTAAATCTCTGTTAGATGAACCACTCCTTCCTCTGTTGCAAATAAATTCGCTAGCCCAATGCTGGAATCTTTAACAACTACTAAAATTGGCCCACCTTTCTCAGGCTGATTCCGGCCTGTCAGAAAACAAACTTAAATCTTGTCCAAAGACGAACGTTCTTCAGTTTTCTCTGACAGTATTCAAACCCTTGTTTTTGTAGTCACTTTTGTTCTTACCCTACCATCAATCTAGATAACATTTTCTAATTTAACTAAACTTGCTGCCCCAAGTATAAGCGACAGGCATTGTTTGTTTTCCCCATTTCCAGAGAAATAACTAATAGCCCTCTTTATATCAATAGAGGATATGCTTGACAAAAAGTTTTCTTATTTATTACAGAGCCACAGCAACCCTTCAAGGTGTAAACTGACATCAGGCAAGGAGGACGTAGAAACTGGACATTTGGTGCCCTTCACATTTGAGAGGAGAATTAGTTCTGTTTCCCTGGTGGGTAGGCCAAGCCTGCATAACCTTGGGCCTGATCTGCAAGTTCACCGGCATTGTCTGATTGATTACACCAGACAAGACGTTTGCTTGAAAAGGAAATACACTGGCGGCCCCAATCTTGACTAATTTGGTAAACTTCTGCTTAAAATAAAATCAGGACTGAAATATGGTTGTGAAGCAGGAAAGCTGGTCTGCAGCAAAACAAAGGACTATTTACTCAGCATGGAGTTTCCAGAGCAGCTTATGTGACATTCAGAGGCAGGTTGTCCCAGGGAATGGAAGAAAAGGGGGAACAGCTTGCCATAAGCAAACCGATATTTTGAATGGTTAAGAACATAGGAAGAAAAAGCCTGGAAGGGTTTCAGATAAAAAGTGAATGTCAGGCCGTTGGATGAATTTGTTTTCTGCTTGAAACTCAGATTATATGTAGGTGTTTGTACTATATGTTAGGGGAACAATGGATCTTTTTTTTTTGAAGATTGCACTTGTTCTGTTCTCGAAGAAGAGGCATTGAGACGAAGCACGGTCACCCAGTCCTTCTTTATTGCAAACACCAACAAAATAGATTGCAAAATGGTGCGGCCCCCTTTTATAGCCCCCACTGCACAGTACCCTGCTGGCCAATCATTGCAAGGGATCTTTTCCCGCCTTGCGTACGCACGAAAGGCTGGGAGCAGCCTTTCTTGTCCCGGGCATCCCCGTGGTCTGCCCGGGCCAATCGCTGCAGCCTGCGCCTGCCGGCCCAGGACATAACAACACTCCTTTATCTGAAGAACTATACAGCCAAGATAGAGGTTTTAAGCTGTCCATAATAATGTCCAGGAAGGTTTACCACTCAGAGAACAGACAGAGTTGGTGTCATTTGGTCTTCTCTGCTTTTGAGAGGAAACATACAATCAGGTTTTTAAAAAGAGTCAAGATAAAGCAGCGTTTGTATGTGCACTTTGGTATGGGATTTGGTATCTTTGGGTGATGGGGAAGCAATCCGTGTGCCTTGGTGCCCTAACTCTGTCCTTCTCTTCCTAATGCACATCCAAAAGCCCAGGAACAGTTAAGGCCAAGCCTCTCCAATGAAGCAGCTGCCTTTAGAGCCACATACAGTATACTTCTGGCAAACGCTGTCTCTGCCACCTGTGTTTTCCGAACAGCCTGCCCTTCACACCATCACTCGACACTTGGGGAGACTATCTTCTTGTTATTCTTGCCAAGAGCACTGACCTCAATTATTAACTGTGTTTAGCAGAGACATTATTAAACCTGACTCTGCTCCCTGATGAGCTATCAAATGTCCTATCTTGACTCTGCAGGAACCCTTTCTTCACCCTTTGCCCTTCCAATTATCCTTTTATGGTGGCAGGCAGTCCTGGAAGAGTCCATTCTCTCTCTTAGTAGAGGGTAAACATTCTTCTCCCATTTCACTGATTTTTTTTAAGACTTGTTTTTATGGTCTTCTGTTCCCCCCCCCCTTAGGAACAAGTATCTTTGAATTATACATCTTTATACAGCATAGGGAAAAGACTATTGAGCGCCACTTCCCAATGATATTGTGACAACTTCTTTTTCCTACTTCTGCGAAGAGACATTTAAATGAAAAAAAGGGGGCAACAGAGGGAAAGAACTGAGAGATGAGTGGTTTAGTTGGGGCATCTCTGCAACATGGAGCTCATCGGGGTCCAAACAGGAAAGTTGTCTCCAGGTAATATTTCAAGAAAGAACAAGAATAAATGCTAATCCACACTTACACGAAGGAAGATGAAACTAGGAATGAGACATAATCAAAGTTGAATTTTAGAACATCACTGGATGACAGTGGAAGTCTCTTGATCAAAATAGCAAATACATAAAGGTGAGTAGCAGAAGAATTCTTAACAGTGGGCAGAGATTTACAATGAGGAGGAAACAAGAAGCCCAAGAAGTATTCCTTAGCTAACCTTTGCCAACCTGCTGGTGGTTTCAAGATATGTCAGACAATGGCTCCTATCTTATTTAGCTAGTGTAGTCACTGGCCTCTAGGCTGGGGATAATAGGCATTGGTCCAAATATTATATAGAGCATCGGTATGGAAAGGCTGTAGTAGGTAGCTGTGTATGTGGAAAAAGCTAGAGGAGAGCTGCAGTTGTTTAAAATGATTTGTCTTCCTGGATAGTAACTTTATTTTGCTTTCCAGAACTGATATCTTCCGATAGGATGGCTCCTTCAACAGACACTCAGCTGAAGAACAGAGAAGCAAATTGGAAGATCAGTAGAACAGTATGGAAGAAACCTCCTCTGTTACCGAGCCTATTATTGATCCTATATGAATGTATTTATATGCTGCAAAAAAAGTTTGGAAAGCATTCATTTATATCTCTTTCTTTCCTTTTTCTTTTTTTCTGTCTCTTTTATTTAATTTTTATTTACTTCTTGGTTTTCTTTATTTCCCTTGTTTTATTTTGTAAATTTTTAATAAAAATTAATGTTTTAAAAAAGGCAATATATTATTGGTCCTACTTTATGATGGAGATAAAGAGGTAATTTTCCTCCTTCACCTATATGTTCCCTGACTATTATCCAGTGGAGTTTTTCTGAGTGGTTCTTCTGAAATTTGGTCTAGTATAAAATTAGATAGAGCCGTTATTAGCATGCCATGATACTAGGCTAAATTCTTGATTTGGCTAAAATCAATCATATTCAACTTCTTAAAGTTCTATTAAGCATTTGAACACCCAACCCTTGTCTCTCATGGCCTAACAGAAAGGGGATGCTCTGCAGGGACTAGGAGATTATAAATTCATTATTATATGAAAGACACTTCCAGCCACATTGAAGGAGACCAAAGGTAGATCATTCCTGAGAATAAGCATTAGACCCAGAAGATCTGGACAACTCTAGACCTATGGCCAACATCTCTTTATTGGGCAAGGATGTTCAAATAAGTGTCGCTGACCAAATTCCAGCCATCTTGGAGAAAAAAAAGTTTTTCTGGATCTATTTCAATCAAAGACATGGCTTGGGCATTGAATTGCTTTGGTTGCACTTGGGCTAATCTTTGCAGAAGAAAACGGGGGATGGTGACCCTGATCTGGGGGACTCAATTCAATGATGTTTATTCTGTGGAATCCTACAAACGCCCATTTTATTCTCTATGCGCTTTAACATCCACATGAAATTGTTGAGTGAGATGATACAGAAATTTAGGGTAAAGTGTCAACAATATCTTGATAACATGCAACACTGTGTCTCCTTTTAATCAGATATAGGTGAGGCAGTGGAAATGCTGACTCAGCGTCTGGCCATGATAATGGATTGGATGTGGGCCAGGAAACTGGAGTTCATCTGGGTGTGCCATTCAACCTATTTATCGGTCCATATGAGTAGAGTTCAGTCTGTTCTGGAAGTAAGATAACATCTCCAACAAAATACCAAGTTTGTAGCTTGTTTTTAGTTCAATCTTTGTAATTTATGATATATACATCTTAAGATCCTACAGGTTGCTTCTTGTATGCGTTAATGCAACATTGTCCATGGAGTTGTCCTTGAAGATGGTCAATAAATGTTCAATTGGTACAAAATGCTTAGAAACAGAAACCTGGACTGGATATTATAAACATATTATACTAATATTTTCTCCCCAGATTGATGTAATTCTAGTTCATGAAGCCAATTTATTTTATTGTACTTGTGTCCCATCTTTATTATTTTTAAAAATAACTCAAGGCGACAAACATTTCCAATACACCGTCTTCCTCCTATTTTCCCCACAACAAACCTGTGAGATGAGTTGGGCTGAGAGAAAATGATTGGCCCAAGTCACCCAGCTGGCTTTCATAGCTAAGGCAGGACTTGAATTCATAGTCAATTAATTAATCGCTTGACTCAGCCTTCCATCGGGACTCAAGCTTGACTCAGCCTTCCATCCTTCCAAGGTCAGTAAAATTAAAATTATATATATTGCCTTCACTGCAGCTGAAGACTAGACATAAAATTAAATTCTACAAACTGTGCATCAGGAAGGCCAATTGCCCAGGAGTGAAACTGGCAAGGCTTCCCTCTCACAAGCTCCTTTGTTCCCCAATGCTGCTTTCCCTCTGATAATTATGAACAGTGCTATGTGCATCCAGGCATCAATTTCTTTCTTTTTACTGTTCCTCCCTTATGAACGCGTGAGAAAGCACCATTTGGTCCTTTGGCAAGAGAGTAAATGAAGTCTTTCCAAGGAAACACATGTTGCTGAGCAAAAAGGAAAATAATGTACTATGAAACACAACTCAGTTGGGGGCAGAAATTGTTATAACATAGTGGGATGGCTGTAGCAGTGGACGGCATGATTGTTTCTACTGGCAAAGCCTCAACCAGACATCCTAGAAAGCAACTCAAGATGTTGGGCTATGCTGACAGATATTAACCCAACCAAAAAGTGTGTTGATTGACTGGAAAAAGAGGAGGGGACGAAAGGGTATATGATCCACCATAAACTGACAAGAGGAAACCATTTCTGAAGAACCCAAGTAGATATTATCAAGTTTTTGCACGCTTAAGTTTGCCTGAATCTGTTTTGAGAAGATGAGGTAGATAAGCAATATAGGCAGCCCTTGACTTATGGCCACAATTGAGCCCAAAATTTCTGTTGCCAAGCAAGACAGTTGTTAAGTGAGTTTTGCCCTATTTTATGACCTTTCTTGCCACATTTGTTATGTGAATCACTGTACTTGTTACATTAGTAACATGGTCAGGGCTTTGTTTGTCATAGAACACCCAGAACAGAGTTCCGGCACCTTTTTTGGATGGAACCTTGTAGGGCAGGCAAGGCGGGTTGTATGACGTGTGTGAGTTCCCGCACCTTTTTTTTTTTTTTTAACAAAAAAAGCACTGAACATGGTTATTAAGTGAATCTGGTTTCTCCATTGGTGATCACCTGACCCAGGACACAGCAACCATCATACATATGAGTCAATTTCCAAGCAGCTGAATTTTGATCACATGACCATGGGGGTGCTGCAATGGTCATAAGTGAGAAAATGGTCATAAGTCACTTTTTTCCGTGCCATTGTAACTTCGAACAATCATTAAACAAACTGTTGTAAATTGAGGACTACCTGTAAAACTCAATATCCCCACAATGAATCAGTCCTGCAGACATTCAGGCCCCAGTCTTCCACCTGCAGACATTTCCAATTCACTTGGATCATGGGGATAAAATAAATATTTCAGGCAGGAACCTCTACTTAACTGGCAGAGAACCCAACCTGGCTGTGGTTTAAGTGAGAAATTTGGTTGGCGGTTGAAGAAAAAAAACTCTCTTGGGGTTTTCTGCCAAGCCACCAAAAGGGTTTTGGCTGCCAGATTCATACCCTCTACAAGTCTACTTTTTCAGAATTCATAAATAGAGCAGTAGCTACACCCATGATTCACCCAGTCAGAGGCAGGTGAATAGGCACTATGCCTTCCCATGAAGTATGGTAGTATCTTTCTAATGCTAGATATTTTCTTCCAAATAAAAGCTACTGCAACCAAGCATTCTGAAAAAAAACCCCACATACAGCAAAAAAAAAGTTTGCAAACTTTGAACATGGTGTGAAAGCACCATTCAGACAACATATCTCTGAAATTTCTTATAGCACAAGCTTTTGCATGAACCTGAACACAGATGCTGCTGCCTTCGTGAGTGGCATCATTAAACAACAAATCTCTAATGTGTCTCTTTTTTGCCATCTTTTTTCAATTTCACGGAGAAGCTTGAAAGCATGGAGAGGGCTGCTTTATGGAATAGCAAAGAGGTGCTGTGCTTGCATCAGACCTGCCACCTTCTTAATGAAAGTTATGCAACCTTGGGACATAATGGATTTTCTGGCTCACAGCCTGTGTGCATCTGTTAAGGGCTTCCTATAAAACCTAGTGTGAGTGTCCATGTTGCTGCTCCCCACAAATCTTTCCAATGCCTTCATGTTTTATCTAGTGGTCACCACCATTGTTGCAGCCCAGACCTCATATATCTAATATTTAAATAGCATTTAAATTTAGAAGTTGGAACAGTAAAGTGTACAATGGGCCAGAACACACAGTTGTAGTTGATTGGTTGGAGAGTGCTGGCTCCTGCATGAGGCAATCTGTGCTATGATTGGCTGCTGTGGGTGTAAAGGGGGAGTTTCTTTTTTCCCCGCCTTTTTCTTCTGTGTGTTGTTTGGATTTACCTGATGATGTTCCTGTGTTCCTTGTAAATATAAATGTTAAACATATTTATTTATATAAAGCTACAAGTTCGTGTCAGTGTTTCTGACTTCATTTGGACACCTGCTGCACAATTCCCTGACAAATGTGAACACTCAGAGCAGTGTTCTGACTTTTGACATAGACTGCAAGAAAAATGGCACTGCAGGCTCAATAAGATTTTGGTTCAGCATGTGAACACAAGTATCCTCTGGCAGCATCAGCTCTTGAAATGCTTCGGAAAGCACGCAATGAGAGAAATTTGCATGTAGGCAAACCTCCTCCAAGGAATAACTATTCTTTCTGCACAAAGGCCTACAACAGCATGCCCAGCCCATCAGTGTCAGATACAAATCTCCAATAAACTGCACAGCTGGGTGGAAAATACCTAAACAAAGCTGCTGAAAAATGATACAGTTAATGATCATGGATGCTCACTTCAAAGTAAACAAATACCAGCATACCATAGATAACCTCAAGGAACAACTAGACAAACCATGACCTCAGAACACATAAAGATGGTGACACTCACTAACAAGATTACATCTCTAAGACAAGCTGGGGGGAAAAAAACCTCCAAACCAAACTGCTCAAGCTAAACTCCAGGAACAAGGAAGTACCTGGACCTAAATGGGTTGTCAACATGTCTAACCACCCACTATCTATTGCAGAATCATTCGGAAAGGCCTCAACTATAACATAGAGAGTGTTAATCAGCTGGAATTCTTTACATAACCAGCATAGAACCAGCATTTAAAACCATAGGATTTGCTACAGAGATCCAAGAAAACATAAGGCAGACAACCATAGCAAAGTCCAGAAAAACACAGAATCAGATCCAACTCAAAGCAGAGGACAAAGCAACCCCCCCAAAATTTAAAGAAAGGCCAAAAAAATCACCATCCTTTCAGCAGACAAAAGCCAAACCACAGCTGTCATGGACAGAACAATATATACAAAAAGGCAAAGAAAACTGGAGAACAACGAAACCTACATTCCAGTAATCATCAATCCAGTACAGAAACTAAACAATCTAATCAATAGAACCTGAGTTACTTAGAATGACTAAGAAAGGTCAAATCACAAAAGATGAACACTGGTGGATTAAAAACTCCTCTCACTCATCTACAGATGCCCCAAAATGTATAAACCTGACATATCTCTTTGCTCAATTGTATCATTACCAGGGACTCCAACATACGATGTAATGAAAGAATTTACAAAAGAGCTTGGACATCTTATAGAGGGGAGCAAATATTCTACCAACTCCCCACTACAGAGCCTCCAGAAAAATCAAAGACCTAAAAATAGAAGATGACATTAAGGTTTCATTCAATGTCACTGCATTCTTTACATCCATAAATAGCAATAGCACTTAGACTTATATACCACTTCACAGTGCTTTACAGCCCTCTCTAAGTGGTTTACAGAGTCAGCCTATTGCCCTCAACAAGCTGGGTCCTCATTTTACCAACCTCAGAAAGGTGGAAGGCTGAGTCTAGTAAAAAGATCCATGGCAGAAATATTACACAACACATCCAATCTAACTAAATACACTAAGATCAACATATCCAGAATCATAAACCTCATTAGTTTTATCTCACGATCAACTTTCAGTTTGATGGACAAATAGACCAACAAATCAGAGGAAAACCTATAGATCACCACTCTTAGAATTCATAGCAGCGTCTGTAATGCAGCATCTAAAAACTATAGCACTCCCACACATAAAACCAAAAGCATGGATCCAGCATAACAAAAAATAACAAAAAAGGAACTAGAGAAGACACACGAAACAATCAACGGTGTCTTCAAAGGAATAAAATTCAAAAAGGAAGAAGAAGAAAACAATACATTACCCTTCTCAATATCCTCAAGAGCAGAGGAAACAACAGCAAATTACAAACACAAGTCTATTGAAACACAACCCATGCTAAGTAAATGCTCCATTACCTAAGTAATAACCCAACATCCCACAAGAGGAGTTGTATAAGAACATTATTCAGATGAGTTTAAATCTTCTGCAACAATCCAGAACACCAGAAAAAGAAAACAGCTTGCTTATACAAATCTTCTAATGAAATGGATACCCACAAAACTTTATCAAGAAGGACCTGACCACTCAACCTACTACAACAGCAGTCTCCAACATTTCTGTCTTGGCAGACCAGCGTAGGCAGCAGCAGTGGTGAGGGGAGAGGGGATGGTTTTGCTAATATAGCTTTGCATGTGCACAAGTGCATGCACACACTTGCCCACCACTTCTGGGGCCTGGTTGTAAAAAGGCTGCAGCCCAGTACCAGGCCACAGACTGGGGGTTGGGGATCCCTGCACTACAACACAACCAATACAAGCTATGAAAAGAATAACCTTGCCATACATTTAAAGGTGCTCAGAAACAATGAATAAAATATTACAACCATTCAACATCATCATAGCATACACACATCAACTAAAGCCCTCCAAAACATCTTAAATAAACCAAAAGACCTGGTAGCCCAAAAGGAAAAAACAGGAGTCATCTACAACATACAATGTACAGACTGTAACAGCCACTGTGTATGACAGACAGGCAGAAGACTAATACAGCACATCCATGAACACCAACCAACAGTCAAAGGACATAATAAAAACTCCTTATCTCACAATGGACAGAATCAACCATTATTTCAATTTGGACACTATGTGCATTTTAAACCAAGCCAATTCCCCCCTCCCTCCCCCCAAAAAACGCACAAGGGAAATCCTGGAAGCCTGGCATTCAGCCTAATCACCCATCAATAGATACATAGAGATAAAGCATATGTACACACCATTCAAAAGAGACAATAAAAAGCTAAGAAAAAAACAAAAACACCAGAGCAGCAATCAACATACAGATAAACAGAGATTTATATAAGACAATCCATAAATTAGAAAATAATACCCTGATCAAGGAGCTGCCATGTAACAAACCACACCTCCAACAACACTGGCAGGGCAAGCTACTACATATAAATAGAGAGCAAACCCCTTGCTCACTAGCACCAATGATGTTACATAGTTGGGTAGTAGTAACTGTGAGAGGGACCTCGGAGTCCTAGTGGACAATCACCTAAATATGAGCCAGCAGTGTGCTGCAGCTGCCAAAAAGGCCAACACAGTGCTAGGCTGCATTAACAGAGGGATAGAATCAAGATCATGTGAAGTGTTAATACCACTTTACAATGCCTTGGTAAGGCCACACTTGGAATACTGCATCCAGTTT
>NW_015386353.1:29364-36252 GCF_001527695.2 Protobothrops mucrosquamatus
ATTGTCCGGGGTGTTATGTTGCAGGTGCTTGTCTGTTTGAATTCTGAAGTCCCAGAGCAGTTTAACTTTATCATTTTCTATGACTTTCTCTATTTTATGATCCCACCAGTTTTTGCTTACAGGCAAATGATATTTCTTGCAGATCTTCCAATGCACCATTGTTGCCACTTTGTCATGCCGCTGCTTGTAGTCAGTCTGTACGATCTTCTTGCAGCAGCTTACCAGGTGGTCCACTATTTCTTCAGCTTCTTTGCATAGGCGGCACTTACTGTCTGTTGCTGTCTTCTCAATTTTGACTTTGTATGCATTTTATTATTATTATTATTATTATTATTATTATTATTATTATTATTATTATTATTATTATTATTATTATTATTATTATTATTATTATTATTATTATTATTATCTACAAGAGAAGCCAGCTTAGAGACCATGAATGGTTCCTTTGTTGATATTGTTCAAAATTTGGCCCACTGGATTTGCTGCATTTCTCTGATTTGTCATTTATGCTTGTGAAAATTTCTGAGTAACTCCACTAGTATGGACAAATCTTTTGCTCTGCTTGAACTGAGTTTACAGAAAAGGAGAGTCCTAGTATAAGAAGTGTGTGTGTGTGTGTGTGTGTGTGTGTGTGTGTGAGAGAGAGAGAGAGAGAGAGAGAGAGAGAGAGAGAGAGAGAGAGAGAGAGAGAGACTTCACTGCCTTGATAAGTCCCTGCAGGTTTGTTTGTTTTTTGCCAAGAATTCAGAATGGCTTGCCATTGCCTGCTTCCTAGGGCTGAGAAAGATAGACTGGCCCAAGGTCACCCTTCATGTTTATGGCAAGCCTAGAAATCATGGTCCTTGCCTTAACCACTAGACCAGACTGACTCTCAGGGAAAAGGCTGAAGAAAAGCTGAATTGAAAGATCATGCTTAAGGATAAGTATGAAAACTGATTTCCTTGCCTCTTTATCCAAATCTTAAGCAATATATGAGTGCTAATAACATGCTGAAGTCTAAGCTGATGTCTTTCTCTAGGAACAAAAATAAGACCTAGTTAAGCTAAGACAGACATTTGTTTTCTTGTCAGACTGGAGTTTATAATTCTCAGAAATGACCATCCCAGAGTCCTTTGAGCAAAAGCAGAAGGGCCTGGGATGTGGTAGGAGGGACAAAGCAATATAATAAAAGTATTGTCTATAGATTTTGAGGTCCCCCCCCCTTCATAGTCAACAAGGCTACTATTCTTTTTCATAACAATCAGGGTTATTTATCCCAAAGACAGGGAAGGCAATGCTCTGGAAAGATTTATTTGACATCTGGGAAAAATACTTTTGAAAGGAGTATAAAATACTCTCATTTAGGAAATAAAATTTATTTTTAAAAACTGAATTATTTTCAAAGAAATGTTCATACTTTTAATTATTTTCTTGAACTTTGCTTATGGATTGGCAGAAGCTGAAAGAAGTTGTAAAATGCTGGATTAGATTTTTTTTTTTTTTAAAGCCAGCTGTCAAGACTACTTTTGGGAAAGACTATGAAATACTCTCAATTATCTTATTAAATTGAATGCATTAAAAATGCAAATATTTTTCAGTCCAATGTGCCTAATTCTATTCTGACTGGCAGAAGCTGAAAGAAATTTCAGCAATTTAGCACTCATTAAAAACTGCAGGTGTGCTACTATAGGGCAAGAACAATTAAATCATTTATTATCAGTGTGAAGTTGCAAGAGGAATTTGGGAGACCATTTACCAATTTGCAAACAAAAAGACCAGATTTTTTTTTTTAAAAAAGCTTATTTATAAAACATACTTGTGTAGGGGAATTTTTTAAAAAATCAAAACTTCAGCAGAACAAATAGCTTTTTTACAGCAAATTAAAAATAACCGCCAATTTTAATGGCTTCTTCTTCAGGCTGGATGATATGTTAAACAAAAATAGCAAAAAGGGAATGATGGCCAATGCCACAGCAGAAAAAAAAAACTATTGCAGGTTGTGGCAATACCTGCAATGAATATCATTGAATATCATTTCAAAATTTTAAAAAGGGGATATGTGGGGGGAGTGTTATTTTCTGACCTATAACAAAGGAGGGAGGAGGCTATGTTCCAAACCTGGAATGAATGACACCACCTCCCAAAATGTGATTGGATTATGCCTGGGGACTTTTAAGACTCCGTCTTAAAAGACTTAGCTTAAGCCCATTCTAAAACAGATATGAGCATTTTATGGATGCAGGGCCAAATCCAGCCCTTTGGCTGTCCCTGTCCAGCCTGCATGAAGTCAATCAGAAATTAGAAATCAAATGTAAATAAGTCTATGTCCTGCGTGCTATATAACTGCATTGCTTTTGTTTTAAAGGTGGCTGCTATTTTTTTTAATTTACATATATTTGTGCATGTGTGCTCATGCAACTTTACAGTCCTATTGGTTCGGCCCTCCACATCAGTCTCAGTTTCTCATGTAGCCCCTTGGAAAAATTGCTCACCCTGGTACTAGAAGTAGAATCTCGGTAAGGGGTTTATTCCTATGAGTTTGCATTGGTTGGAAACTAGCTGGATCACTTTGCTAACTCTGACACACACTGTAGCTGAATTGAAGAAGGAAGCAACAGCTCTGCTTTGATGTTGTGCCATTACTGATCATGTAGGTGGGACTTACTTCAAAGAGGATCAGCGGCCTTCTCTCTGCGCTCTACAAGGCTGGATTTAATTGTAGAGTGAGGGCTTCTTCAGAGTTCTTAGCATTCTCCTTTTAAAAATAAACTGCTGTATCAAAGACGTCCATCCACTTTTATTGCTGAGGTAAGCAACCGCCAAAACTGAAGCCAATCCTTTTGTTTCCCCAATTCTTTTCTTATTTCAAACTGACCCTATATGATCTTTGGTGTCAACATTGAACAAAATCTTTGCATTGTCTGGAGACAGAAATCAAAGGCACAGTCAATCTCAAATGGGTGAGTAATCAGGGTGGGGTGCTTTTGATAAATCAAGACTCCTTCCAGTCACGCTCAACTCTTGGCGATTTTACCCATGTTTTGTTAACAACAGTACAGAAAAATATTGCCTCCAAGATGTTGCAGCTGTGGCTGTCTTGTCCACCCTTCCTTCTTGCCTTCACCCTGGCATTCCCTGATTTTCTCATGCAAAAACGAATCAGAATCAATTCTTGTTATTCCGCTGTAATGTTTTGCTGCTGGTTAAATACAACGCCTCCTTTGGCTGGGAGTGGAAGGACAGAATCCTTGAGAGTGTGGCTGAGGAATGGGCAGTGACTGATGGAGGCTGGTCCAGTTGGTCACATGACCATGTTTCTCCCAAAAAGCAGAAGCACAATATGCTATTATTTTGTTTGGTTTAAGCAGGGAAGATCAGCTCTATTTTTGGTACGGGAAAGAGTAGTGTAAGACTGCTTAAATCATAAGCTGTGGATTAGATGATGCAACTTCATGTGATTAAGGAAGAAACATGGAGCTGGCAAGGTGTTCAAAAGCCAAAGTAAACCACAATGAGGAAATGGCTTTATATAACTCACTGAAATGATACATTTTCTCTTTTTGGCAAACAAAGAGCAAGATACCCGTTGGATGAATACCATTTTGGAATAATATATGGGAGAGTGTGTGTTGTACACAGATCTTTTTGGGGTCTGTTTCAGCTGTGTTGCAGGTCTGGTTTTGGCACTCTACTTGTGTCTTGTGCTCCTGGTGAATAAACCCCTGCCAAAATTACAGAGGAAATGCATCCTTACCAGTTGTCTCCAAGCTTTCACACTACCACTACAACATCATTCTAAACGGTGGCCTCACAAGTCTCTGGATAAGCTGAAAAAATTAATGGGAACTAGAAGATTCCACCTTGCCAAGTAAATTGCTTACAAACAAATGAAAGTCTAAAATGCACCCCCACTGGGGCACTGTCGAAACACAATCAACGTTAACAAGTAAAATCTAGCAACTGGAGGCAATAAAATTAATATACATCATGATCAAATTTCAATAGACACTTATAGAAGTATCGGATCCTAAACTTGTAACCCCCTCTCATCTCTCTTGGCAAGTAGGACTTGTCATAAAACAGTGTTTCTTAATGGGGCAGATGACATGATGAGAAGATGGAGTGATGTTTGCAGGCGGACTCAGCACTGGCAACATGGCAGACGGAGCATCACAATTCAAGTTTATTTTCTTTGGAATGTGCCTGTGTATGAGACATCAAAGCAGGTACAAAAGGGGCATGGCTTACATTATGATGCTCATTCCATCATCTGTGACTCTTCCCCTGCAGATGCTGTTGGGTGAAGAGGAACCAGTTCATAAGTCTCCTGGTAAAGCAGCCTTTATGACAAGCCAGGTCCACTCTAGCTGCTCCATGGCAATGGTTCATATCTGTCCATCAATTCAAAAGGATGCCCTATCCTTTTGCTCCTACTCTATCACACTAAAATCAGAAGGGGTTGACATCTTAAACTTTCCAAGGAAGCCTACAGGGATGGGAATCAGTTTAGTCAAGCCCTGATGTCTGTATTTTTAGCGGTCTATTAAATCAGAATTAAAAATTACTACCAAGAGGAAAAAGATTGATGTCTGATCTCTTTTGCAACGATCTTTCTGGCATTTTACCACCCATGTTTCTTTACATCTGAATCTGCTTGCCTGCTCTCCTAATTCCAAATGAACTTTCATCTCTTATATAATGATATATTGAAAGACGTGCTGACAGGGCTCCACTCATATTTTCCTTTTAAAAAGGCTGCCAGATCATAGATTCACAACTTCAAGTCACAGTAGACTATTGTCAATTTACTTGCCTTTTAGTAATTTAATCTTACATCAACTTCTATCATTCTGGCTTGCTTTGTTATTTTTTCAAAAATGCAACAAGGTTTAGAAGGTGTATGGAGTCATTCCAAAACTGTTTGATTTTCTAAAATATAGAACAAATGTGATTTCCCTTGTCACTGAACAAAATATTGTGACATGAATTTTCTGTAAGTGCTGTAATTATAATATAGTTAGTGTTCTGGAGAGACAGACTTGGGAGTGGTCTTTGAAAACTTCACATGTTGCTATGAAAGATGTCTCCTAATTGAATCCAACAACCTCCCCTGAAACAACACTTAATATGAAAAAGATAAAGTCTCCTTTGAGTGGAGTACATCTCTTCATATTTCATATCCATGTACTTTTCTTGGTGATATTCCAGTAGGACTTACTACTGCCTTTTTCTGGAATTGTTTTTCACGTTCCTGTTTAGCCTTCAGGATTCTTGGGGGTCTTGCTACTAATAGTATACTAGTGAGGTCTAACCTTTCTTAGCTTTTAAAGATAAACCAAAGGCAGCATGGTGTTGTTATCTACTAGGACATCATTTGTTGTATCTTTTGTTTGAATAAATCGTATTATTAGCAGTCAGCATGACTTGAAGCACTTTCTTTAACTTGGAACTTTCCAGATACGTAGGATTACCTCTCCTATCATCCATGGCCAGCATATCCAATGTCTGTGTTACTAGGGGTGATGTGCCTTGGAATCCAATACATCTAGAAGTCTTCAAACTGGAGAAAACTGACCTACCTGTCCTAATGAAGCTCACTGTAAGTAGAGATATGGCAAATGTCTATGGAGATTCTCAGTCATCCAGATCATGGTTGTCCCAAAGGTGCTTTTTTCAGGAGGCAACTGGACTTTCTTGTTTTTTCTTGAAGACGTTTTGCTTCTCATCCAAGAAGCTTCTTCAGCTCTGACTGGATGGTGGGGAATGGAAGGATTTATATTCCTTGCAGACAGCTGGTCATTTGCATCCTTTTAGGGAGTCATTGAGGCTACCTGGAGGTTTATCTGTGTCATTGGGGTCACCTGAGTAGTGCAAATGGGTGTGGAGCCTTCTTGGAACTGTTGAAAGGACCATGTTGTAGACTGGAGATAGATAATGTTGTATCCCTCCCCCTCTGTTGAAAGAGGACTATTCAATTTTGACATAGATAGCCTCTTTGACCCCTCTTTCAAACCAGTGGCCCTCTCTGTCCAAAATGTGGACTTTGCTGTCTTTGAAAGAGTGGCCTTTGTCTTTTAAATGCAGATAGACTGCTGAATCTTGTCCTGATGGGTTTGTTCTCCTATATTGTGCCATGAGTTTATGAAGTGGTTGTTTTGTTTCCCCTATGTACAGATCTGCACATGGCTCAGTGCATTGTACTGCATATACCATGTTGCTCAGTTTGTGTCTGGGTGTTTTATCCTTGGGGTGGACAAGCTTCTGCCTTAGCTTCTGGACAGGTTTGAAAGAGGGATCAAAGAGGCCATCTATGTCAAAATTGAATAGCCCTCTCTCAACAGAGGGGGAGGGATACTACATCATCTATCTCCCATCTACAACACAGGCCTTTCAACAGTTCCAAGAAGGCTCCACACCCATTTGCACTACTCAGGTGACCCTGATGACACAGATAAGCCTCCAGGGGCTTCAACGACTTGCTAAAAGAATGCAAATGACCAGCTGTCTGCAAGGAATATAAATCCTTCCATTCCCCACCACCCAGTCAGAGCTGAAGAAGCTTCTTGGATGAGAAGCAAAACATTTTCAAGAAAAACAAGAAAGTCCAGTTGCCTCATGAAAAAAGCACCTTAGAGATAAGGCAATTCAGGAGTTTCTCAGCAAGACTTTTCCTATGCAGTCGTTATATTTCATTCAATAAATTTTGTGAGAATTCAGACAAGATCATCTCCACTTGTAACCATCCTCTGTCTCCCCACTAGACTTGTTAATTCTTTTTTTTGAAACCAGAAAATGTCATCAAGAAGTAGAAAGTAGAATCACAACATCATGCTTTTAGATGGTGTTGGGAATCCTCCATGGTAAAGTAATCACTGACCAGGGAACCAGAAACAATTCTCTGAAGGT
>NW_015386353.1:38840-64388 GCF_001527695.2 Protobothrops mucrosquamatus
CCAACAAAGAGGAAAAATAACAGTTCTCAAAAGAAACCAGCATGGCTGCATAAAGAACTCTCTGACAAATTGAAAGATAAAAAGGACAAGTATAGAAAGTGGAAAGAGGGGCACATAACTAAATCAGAATATCAACAAATAGCCCAAGCCTGCAAAGATGAAGTGAGGAAAGCCAAGGCTCAAAAAGAACTAAGGCTTGTGACCAAAGTCAAAAATAACAAAAAAAGCTTCTTTCAACATGTAAAAAACAAGAAAAAAGTGAAGGAAACAATTGGCCCATTAGTGGGGGAAAGTGGTAAGAAGGTGACTAGCAATAGGGAGAAAGCAGAACTATTTAATTCGTTTTTTGCATCTGTCTTTACACAAAGGGAAAAAACAGACCAACCTATCAAAAATAGTGCCATAAAAAACAGTATAGAAACACAAGTTAAGATAGGCAAGAAAATGATATGTGAGCACCTGTCCAGCCTAGACGAGTTCAAATCACCAGGACCAGATGGATTACACCCCAAGGTTCTCAAGGAACTAGCAGATGTAATCTCAGAACCACTCAGAACCACTGATCTTTTTCAAAGATCTTGGAGCACTGGGGAACTACCAGAGGACTGGAAAAGAGCTGATGTAGTTCCCATCTTCAAAAAAGGGAAAAAAAATGGATCCAGGAAATTACAGACCTATCAGCCTGACCTCAATACCTGGGAAAATTCTGGAAAAGATAATCAAACAACAAATCAGCGAACACCTAGAGGCAAACAAAGTCATTACTAAAAGCCAACATGGGTTTGTCAAAAACAGGTCATGCCAGACAAACCTTATTACATTCTTTGACCAAGTGACAAAATTAGTGGATCAGAGGAATGCTGTGGATATAATTTACTTGGACTTCAGTAAGGCATTTGATAAAGTAGATCACAACCTACTACTCAATAAGATAGAAAAATGTGGGTTAGACAGCATCACCACCAGATGGATTTGTAGCTGTCTGACCAGCCGTACTCAGCGTGTGGTCCTCAATGAAACCGCATCTACATGGAGGGAAGTGTGTAGTGGGGTGCCCCAGGGCTCTGTTCTAGGCCCAGTGCTCTTCAACATCTTCATCAATGATTTGGACGAGGGGATAGATGGGGAACTCATCAAATTTGTGGATGACACCAAGCTGGCAGGAATAGCCAACACTCCAGAAGACAGGCTTAAGATACAGGAGGACCTGGACAGACTTGAACACTGGGCGCTATCTAACAAAATGAAATTCAATGGTGAAAAAGTAAGGTTCTACATTTAGGCAAGGAAAACCAAATGTACAGGTATAGTATAGGGGGTACCTTGCTCAATAGTAGTAACTGTGAGAGGGATCTCAGAGTCCTAGTGGACAATCACTTAAATATGAGCCAGCAGTGTGCTGCAGCTGCCAAAAAAGCCAACACAGTGCTGGGCTGCATTAACAGAGGGATAGAATCAAGATCACATGAAGTATTAATACCACTTTANACACATGTTGGCTTTTGGTAATTACTTTGTTTGCCTCTAGGTGTTTGCTGATTCATTGTTTGGTTACCTTTTCCAGAATCTTCCCAGGTATTGAGGTCAGGGTGATAGGTCTGTAATTTCCTGGTTCAATTTTTTTTCCTTTTTTGAAAATGGGAACTACATCAGTTCTTTTCCAGTCCTCCGATAGCTCCCCAGTGCTCCAGGATCTTTGAAAGATATAGTTCAGTGGTTCTGAGATCACATCTGCCAGTTCCTTGAGAACTGTCTGAAACGGTATAGGGTTTCCTACCTGAGCAGGGGGTTGGACTAGATGACCTTCAAGGTCCCTTCCAACTTTACTATTATTATTATAACCTTGGGGTGTAATCTATCTGGTCCTGGTGATATGAACTTGTCTAGGCTGGACAGGTGCTCACTTACCATTTTCTTGCCTATCTTAACTAGTACTACTACTACTACTACTTCTTCTTCTTCTTCTTCTTCTTCTTCTTCTTCTTCTTCTTCTTCTTCTTCTTCTTCTTCTTCTTCTTCTTCTTCTTCTTCTTCTTCTTCTTCTTCTTCTTCTTCTTCTTCTTCTTCTTCTTCTTGTTATCCCATATGTTTTCCTGGGATTTGCGGTGAAGATATTGTAAAATTGAAAACAGATAATTAGGTATGCCAATTGATTATCTGAAGGCAAAGTGGAATAGAAAACTAACAAGTGAGTGGATGATTACAAACACAGTTAGGAAGTGTAACATAGGCCATATCTAGTCAAAATACCACCAGCAATCATCAAGAGTGTGTTAAGAAACTATTAAAGCAAAATTAAAAGGACTTTTTAGCAAATAGAATTTTGCTCCAAGGAGAACAAAAAAAAAGTGAAAGAAATGAAAGAAATCCATCATGTATGCCAAAAGATTTTGAGATACGTATTACTAAAAATATTATATACAACAGACAATTTAAAAACTTTATATGCACACAGCAGGAAACTGGGTAGGGAGGACTATCAGGTGTCAAGGGAATTATAGTAGTACTAAAGGGGAAGTGGATTGCAAAGAAGCTCTATGAATTATTTATGTCTGATTTTGCTTCAGAGGCTGTAGAACAGATATTTATGTCTGAACTGATATTGTCAGTAAAGGAGCTTGAAACATTGAGGCAGATATTACTGAGATAGAATTCTAGTCCTTTTTGGCAAATTCAAAACAATGAAATTGGGTTCAATTATAAACAAGCAATTGTGAATTTGCTAATTGTTTAACAATGATCAAAAAGACATACAGTGCAAATATTGCTGGAGGAGATTTCACAATTTTTGCAGAACTACAGAGTTCTTTAAGAGTGCCAGCAAGTATGTACACGGTGCACACATGGGCTTCTAAGTAATGGCTTTCACTTAGGACTTTTGAGAAACTTAGCAGTGATGGAATAAGTGAAGATGCTCATAGAGATCAGCAACTGGCAAAGAACAGAAGGCACAGAATAGGAATAAAGAGTTTTCACAAATATGTACATTCCAGAAAATTCTGTACCACAACCAATTCATTTAAAATTATTTGGGAAGCTGGGCAGCTGTATGTTGACTCCAGATTAGCAGGAGACAAAGCAAAAAGGGACAACCAAGAGTTCCTAAATAGTTATTGCTATTCTATATAAGAAAATAATAGGTGATTCACATTTGGGCAAAATATATTGTACTTCCAGCTATATCGATGCAATGACTGATCAAGTGAATAGCACAATAAAAATGTATTCTTATGTGCAGCTGCTGTTTAAAAAAGAGGCCATGCTGAAGATAATTAGAAAAGAAATAAAAAATAGTGACATATAGCCTTATAATGCAATTATTTTAGAATCTTGTACACAGTTTGAATTTTTACAGACCGTGAAAAGGGGGGGGAAGGGTTATGTGGTACAATCACCTGTGAGGACCTTCACATGATCAAGGAAGCCAAAATTGATTGTCCTTTATTCTAAAGTGCAGGATGCTTCAATTCAGACTTTTGAATTGAGCAGGAGGTTTGGTGATTTTCATATAGTACCTAGTTAAGCTATAGAATTAATTACTACAGAATCTAGTCCTGAGGCAGTTTGGATGAATTTTAAAGGAACATTTATGACTAATCGTGATTGCTATACAATATCTCCAGTACTGGAGGTGATAGCAGTTACAGGAACAGGAGAATAAGGATGCTATCCTGCTCATGTCTTATCCTGTGTTTTCTACCGATATCTAACCTATAGTAATTGATGGTTAGTTAGCCTTTGGCCTAAACCATCATGGGTCTTCCTTCATCCCTTACTTCCAGACACTTGCTGAAATCTTTTCTTTTAAAAACTGTAAGCATAAATCAGTTTTTATTTGAGTGTACATACTAACATGCATACTACTCATTGCTATTCATAGGATATGCATGCATTTGCAGAAAGACTTTCTCAAAGCCAGTAAAAGCAAAGTTTACCTCATTCTGTCAGTAATACTTCTTGCCTTTGAGATTACCACATCATCCCCCTCTGACTTCTGTAGACTGTGGAAGTAAGCTGTCAGTTCCTGGACATCATCAGTATCTCTAGGTTGAAGCAAACAGAAACAAGATGTTTATATGAGATCATTCAATGATAAGCAATTTTATCACTTGGAGATTCTCAGTCATCCAGGTCATGGTTGTCCCAAAAATGCTTTTTCAAAAGGGCACTGGACTTTATTTTTCCTCAGAGACATTTTGCTTCCAAGAAGCTTCTTCTGTTCAGTGAACTGAATTGAACTTCTTCAGAGAACCGAAGAAGCTTCTTGGATGAGAAGCAAAATGTCTTCAAGGAAAAACAAAGTCCAGTTGCCTTTTGAAAAAGCACCTTTGGGACCATTCTATCACATGTAAATTCCCCATTTATTCATTTATACCCTATGGTTTATCCTCATCTTTTTCTCTCTGCCTTTCCCCCCCCCCTTGTTTAATTATTTTTATTTTAAAATGTTTGATACTTTTTGGGTGTGAAGTGCAGTCCAAGAATTAAAATATTCTGTTCATTATTTGAAGAGCTCAGAGTCCCTTTGGACTTTGAGGTATACCTGCCAATCTTAAGCTGTGGTCAGACTGAAGAGGAAAACGAATCTTTGTATTTGAACTGTGTTATAGGAGACATAATCCCTTGTCCTAGCTAATTCAAGGCATGCTCTATGTTAACTCAGCTTCCAATGAAAATCGTCCCTTGAGAGAGTGAGGCATCATCCTTTGAAGAGAATGGGGAAAGTGAATTGGATCTTCTATATTTTACTCTTTAATTAAATCTTGGCATTTGACCATTGGTATTATAAAGAGTATGTAATCTAATCATCGTCCCTTTGGGGGGGGGGAAACGAGCTAAATGGCAAGACACATAAGACAAAGCTTTGTTTCTGAAATTTGAATTCCTCTGTAGTGACATTGTAAGAGTTTGCAACTAGGTGATGACATCTGCCTGGAATCTAACTATTATGAATTACTACTCAATTTATGAAAATGGGGGGTCAGGATTGCTGCAAATATCAAGAGCACCCCAAAATTTATTTCTATTTTTTTAGGAATTGGATGTAACTGCAGGATGTTTAAGCGCCTATCAGTCATACTAATTACTACAGCCATGCTACTTTGTGCAGCAATTCTGCCCGTGTTCAGAAGCAAATTCTGCTTCTGCAGAGGTACTGTAAGCTTTTCATAATAATGGTAAACAGGATTTCCCCCCAGAAAGCCATTAATCCTGACCAAGAATCTTTTGTATGAATTGGTATGAAATGATGGTAAAAGATATAGAGCTAAAGCTTCTACATCAAGACTTCATCATCATTTGTAAGGAAATGATGGGCAGAAGCTGGTTAAACCCTTCGCTTTCTCCTACAGAGCACAAAATGCTTCTCAAGCTATGGAAAAGATATGGGTACCTCTTTTCTATGTGTTTGAATGAGGTAGTGCAGCCACTTGCCACTGAATTTCATTTGAGTAAAAATAGAAATGTTTACATGTGTGTCTTACATAGTACCTACTTAGTTTCTACTGCGATAAATTTTCTATTTTCCAGCACTGAGTACATTTGCTTTTCTCTTTTACGTAATGCTTATGAGAGATTGAAATTATCTCTTTCAAATTCTATTAGCCACTTAGATTGGTTTGCACCTACTTTAATCACACCGATTGAACTTTAAAAAGACACCACTGAGAATCGTACAAGATAGAGCCCATGAAGCATCTGTACAACTCATTTTATTTCAAAAGAATGTAATTGCCACTAAAAGTTATTTCATTTTCCTTGCTTTTGTTTTAACCCTTCCTTTTTGGCTCAGAAAAAGGCCCCCCAAGGCAGCTCACAATTTCAAGTTTCTTTTAAAGAAAAAAAAGGGGAAAAAAGAGGTATCAAAATACAAATTAAAAACTGAACAAATGTAAATGTTAGCAATTAAAATACCTTTTTCAAAAGGTAACCAGCTCAGTTATGCAGTTGGATAGTAATTATTAAATTAGCTACAAAAGCCTCTAGTCAGCCAACTCCAATGCCTTCAGCGTGTTGGCGTTTGTGGTTGGAGGTTTTTGTGTGGTGCAGATGTATTTGGGGTGATCAGTAATCCTCAGCCAATTTTTCTCATTCAGCAGTGTATTCCTAAAAAGCAGGGTGATAGATCTATCTGGAAGCAAGCTTACACATGTGCAACATTCCAGCACTGAGCAGCAGAGTGTGTGGCCCAGTGACAGGTCAAGTGAAACAAGACAGACCAGCTTCCAATTGTATTCCTCATCATGCCTGCCAACATGGCAGGATCAGGAATAGAGACATAGTCTGTTGCATGTGCCGTGCATTGTGCAAAGTCATGGTTATTTCTTCATTTTGCTCACACCCCCAACAGCAGCAACACGCCTTTTTTTTTTAATCAATATTTCTTTTTATTTATCTCCAAAGTGAAAATAGAAAATAGAAAAAGGGAAAAAAAACATCAGCTGCAAATAGAGCAACCCAAAAAAAGGTGTACAAAAATAACAAATGACAAATATATCGTTAACATGAAACCTAAAATGGCCACCTTGGTTGAATGCCGAAAAATATATCAAAAATATCTGGTATGTTTTCCCCCACCTATAAAACAGGCCTACAAATAATTATAAACTTCCTCATTTGTATTTAATAAAAATACTATGTTATATAGAAAGAAGTCACCAATGTTGAAATCCTTTTATTTGTCAATCAAGTCGACCCGCCATCTATTCATTATATATATAAAAAAGCAGTTTATGCTTTTTGTTTATGCTAAGTATTGGAAAGAAAGAGGAACACCAATTGTTCAAGAATGGACTTTAAAATTGGCTGCACTGGCAGAGATGGCGAAATTATTTGCACTCATTAGAAACAATGGATTAGACAAGTATATAAGAGGTTGGAAGCCATTTGTGGAATTTCTACATGTTAAATACAATAATAGATGGTTAACAGAGGGCTTTGAAGACTAGTTTTATTTTTGGGGTTACCTGTTAAGCAGCAATATAGCTTCTGTAGCTCAAGCTCTAATGGAGAGATTTAAATGAGACATTGGGGACTGGACTTGATACTGTGGGACCAGTCTTCACTGAAACCATAATACCAAAGAATACAAAATTCTTTGTGGGGATTATTGGTTCTTATAGGCCAGTGGTGGCGAACCTATGGCACGGGTGCCAGAGGCAGTACTCGGAGCCCTCTCTGTGGGCACACGTGCTGTTGCCCCAGCCTTGCCTCCCCCGTGACCCCCTCCTCACCAGCAGGCCCCCTGGAGGAGAGTCGCCCCCGACGTGGCCCACGCAGAGCAGCACAGCCAAGGACATGGCAGCCAGGCAGCGTAGACAAGACTCTGCCCTCACACTCCATCGCACACAGTTGATGCTGTGGTGCGCAGGCAGAGGGCATGGCCGCCATGGCACTGCTGGGCTGCCTGGTGATCGGCGGGCCCTGGAGGCGATGAGTGGCCCTGCGGACAGGTGGGGTGGGGGCGGGGCAGGGGGTAGAGCTGGGACGGGGCCAGTTTTGGGGCACTCAGTCTCTAAAAGTTTCGCCATCACTGTTATAGGCTATCAGAGTTAATCAGAGATTCAGAGAGATCTTCCAGTGATTATTTGCAATAGATTCAGTGTCTGTTACTATGTTATATCCAGAAAGTGAGCCATAAGTGAACTTTGAAAGCAAGTCCAGGTTTTAAGAATCATCATCTGAGAAATGTTATTAAGAATATGGAATAAATATAAACCCACACTGTGTCCAAAGATATCATTATTGATACCAAAAGCTTTCTACAGGAGGGAAACAGCAGATAAAGAATGTATAAGGATTGATTAATACAAGATAAGGAATAAATTAAGGTGAAGAGGAAGGCACCATTAGCAGCAAAAGGACATTCTTTTCAATGGTTTTCTTATATTCAGATGAAAGACAGGTTTAAAAATGGACAAAACACAAACTGGAATTGAAAAGAGGCAAAGTGAATTTGAAGTAGAGTTATGTCTAAATGATAGTCATATGATAGCTAAAATGTATTGCTAGTAAGGTTCAAAACAGAAGATGAACAGGGTAGAGATTATATAGTACAGGGGTCCCCAATCCCCAGTCTGTGGACCGGTACCAGGCTGCAGCGTGTCAGCAATTAGTTCGCACAAACAAGCAAAGCCCCATCCGCAGGATGCAGGCAGCACACAAAACCATGCACTCTCTGGTCTGCAGAAAAACCTTTCTCCATGGAACCGGTCCCTGGCGCCCAAAAGGTTGGGGACCTCTGATACAGTACATGGGCTGCAGATGTTCGTTTTTCCCATATAGAAATATGGCAGAAAATGTGGGAAACTAATATTAAATTTACATTGTGTTGTAATGTAAGACAGAATTTTTATAAAATGATATAAAATGGTATGTGACACTGGCTAAACTGCCTAAACTGCCTAAAACCAGTGTTGGAAGTGTGAAAATAAAGAAGGAACTTTTTATCATGCAGACTGGACTTGTAAAAAAGCGAAGACTTATTTTAGTTACAAATTCATACAGTGATATATAAAAGATATTACGGATTAACATCACGATGAAACCACAATTCTTATTGGGTTCCATGGGCATGGAATCAGAGAAGAAATTAATATTGTATATTATAACTGCAGCAAAAGGTGTCTCCATGTTTTATGGTTGATCATCCCCTCTTTGCTTTACCCTACTGCAGAAATGGGAAGCTACAGTATTCCAGAATTTGTTCATTTCACTTCTCAGCAGTCCAAATCAGCACAGCAGTGATGAGAAATTCAGGAAATGGGCATGTATGCTTGCTTAAAAATTCTGCCTGTTTTGCAGCTTGTGATCAATTGCAGTAATCTTCTTCAAATCTATTTTCCTCTTTTTTAAAAAAAAAAAAAAAGAAATCTAATAATCAGTTATATTCTCAACATATATAACCTGAAAGCTCTTTGTCCATATGTTCCCCTAATCTCTAAAACTATTCATGTAAGTTGCCAATGTGATTTTTAATACAAATCATCACTAACATAGTTTCCTGATGCTTGCCTCTTATATGCAAATTCTATTTACATAAGCAATTTCTTTAACCCCACTCGCCCCACACACATACTTTCACTCTATTTTCAGTAATATTTCCAAGCATATTTTTATAGATTTTGGTTTAGGGAACTTTTAAGAGGTTTGATTCTAGCATTTGTTCTGGGGAAGTAGTATGCCCAAATTAGCTTCCAATGGATTATGATGGATTTGTTTTATATCCCCAAATGGGAACTTTCATTCATAAGACTCAACGTGATCCAGGTTCTCCACTCCATCCTTCATGTGCAGTTGAAACTATTTGGGGTCACTTCCCTTTTCATCCCAACACCATTTATCTCCCCTTCTTTTGTCCCCCCCCCCAAAAAAAAATTTTAGTCTCTAAAATCCTTGGGAAAGGAGCCTGTCCTATTGTATTTTATAAAATAAAACCTATATTGTTGGCACTAAATAAATAGCTGTCAAAGTTGTCTCAAAAATGTTTTTTTCCAAAAGGCAAATGGACTTTTTGGGTTTTTTCCTTTGGAAATGTTTCATTTCTCACCCAAGAAGCTTCTTCAGTTATATTTCTTCAATACTCATCCAAGAACCAAAAAAGCTTCTTGGACTGAGAAGCGATAAAGTTTTCAAAGAAAAAAACCCAAGAAAATGCAGTTGTCTTTTGGAAAAAGCTTCCACAACCTGGGACAACCATAACCTGGATGACTTAGAACAGGGGTCTTCAAACTTGGCCCTTTTATGACTTGTGGACTTCCAGAATTCCTCAGCTAGCGTGCCTGGCTGAGGAATTCTGGGAGTTGAAGTCCACAAGTCATAAAAGGGCCAAGTTTGAAGACCCCTTACTTAGAATCTCCAAAGGTATGTCTTTTCCATGACAAGGACAACTTGGCCTGGTTTTACCTCTGATCTCTCCCTGACTTGGCTTCTTTCTAAAATTAAAAGAATCCCTAAACAAATAAACACGATGGGGATGGCATTGAAGGATGGCTACCTGAAATTAAAGTATGACTCATCCATTTTATTACTATCTGATATAAAGAAACAGTTTAACAAATTGTTAAAGAGGTTGTAATCATTTTGTGCAATACTGTTCTAGATGAGGCTATAAATATTCTTGAAAAATAGAGCTAATATTTGTTACTCAACAGGTAAAGAATGCTAAGTAACTTATGTATAGAAAAAAACACATGATAAAGGAGGTAATAATTTAGCTTCCCTGGGGTCTTTTTCCATTGGGATGACAACCCTCTTTTGTAAAGTTTCTTGGTCAATTCAGATTCAGATTTTGATCTTTTTTCATGATTATGCTGACTATCCCAAATGTTATTGTTTTGAACTAAAGATTCTAGTTGGAAATTTTGGGTGGTTTAGCAGGAAATCAATTACTCAATCCTACTGAGGTGTATCCTAATACACTACAATTAACCTGTCTTGGGTGCTGTCTCTGTATTATCCACCTGACAAATGAAAGATAAATAATAAATACTTTTTGTAAGAAAGGTGTTGAGAATTAATTACTCACTATTTGCTGATTTGAAGAAATATTTTCCTCCAATGGAACAGGGAAAGCAATAAAACTAGAGGGTGCAAACTTATGGCTATGTATACTTAGGGCCAAACTCTAACTGAAAAAAATATTTATTAACATTTCTCAAAGTGTCCAAAGGTTGTTTAGATGAACTAATCTTTTCTATTGAGAAGAAATGCATTGTGATATCCTTCACTATCTCATATACACACACCTGCTCAAATGTGCCAATTTAATATCAAACTCTCATTTGCCGTTTTTGCTTTTCAGCTCTTTATAATGAGAGTAGAGGAAAAAAACAATCATGCCTTATCCAAATTTAAATTTTTCATTTAATAAGCCTTCAGGCCTATCTAAACCTCAGAGGGAAAAATAGCACTGAATGAGATAGAAATATATTCTACTGGAGACAATTGCTATTATTCAGAATTTATAAACTATAGCCTCATCATGGCCCAAATGATACTGGTATGTGGTATTTAAATGGTTTATTCAACTATTATAACCAAAGCAATACGTTTTTAATTATTATAGTTAGACAAAACAACCTACATATCAAAATGAGTGGATCGTAATTAAAATATTTCAAGTAGCTTACATGCTGAATTGATCAAATTTATCAGGTTTGGGCAGCAGCCAAAAGGCTTACCAGGTAAAGATGAAGTTAAGTCTTATCTACCTTGGCAAAACAATTATATGCATGTCCATTCAGAAGTCCTATCAAGTTCAGTAAGTAACTGAGCAGAATTGTACCCAACATCTCTTTGTGAATGTACACAGCACCAGCTTTTCAAAGTTCTCGATTCAGTCCTGAAATACTGTTGAAATTTGGTCAGACAAAAGTAAATGTAAGGCATGCTGCCCAGCTAAATCTTTCTCATATCATTAAATGAATCATGTAATATATAAGAAAATAACAAAATATAGTATATAAATTGTGAATAGACTAAAGATGAATGCCATCTGCTGGACTCTGTTTCCTGTTTCTCTAGATTACTTGCCTCTTATATAACAGCTTCATATGATTCATTTTTCATCTTGACCCATTTTTATACTGATTATATTAACAGGAATACCAACTGGTAAGCAATTATATGTCCTTGTTATTTTAGAGTACAATCACGTTCTGTGGCCATTACTTCTAATGTTTGTTTGTCCTGATAGCAAAATATTTCATCTCATAGGCAACAATCTTTCATCCCATTTATGACTATGCCGAGATACGTATTCCAGAAATATTAACCCAGAATCAGAGCCTGATCACCTTAATTCTGATAGCACCCTGTTAGCTGCTTTAGCATCAGATTCCCTTTCTATAATAATAATAATAATAATGATGATGATGATGATGATGATGATGATGATGATGATGATGATGATGATGATGATGATAAAGTTGGAAGGGACCTTGGAGGTCATCTAGTCCAACCCCCTGCTCAGGCAGGAAACCCTATACCATTTCGGAAAAATTGCTGTCCAGTTTCTTCTTAAAAACTTCCAGTGTTGGAGCATTCACCGCTTCTGGAGGCAGGTTGTTCCACTGGTTAATTGTTCTAACTATCAGGAAGTTTCTCCTTAGTTCTAGGTTGCTTCTCTCTTTGGTTAGCTTCCACCCGTTGCTCCTTGTCCTGCCTTCAGGTGCCTTGGAGAATAGCTTGACTCCCTCTTCTTTGTGGCAGCCCCTGAGATATTGGAACACTGCTATCATGTCCGGGGAGCAGGAAGAGAAGCAATTTGATCTGTATGGGTTAAGGTCGTTGGCAAGGAATATACAAAATCGGAGGTCAGGGGATTAGTAGAAACAACGAGAAGAGACATAAGAAAGATCTCAGAGTCGTAGAAAAAATGTAGCACCACTGGTTTTGAGGATGCAGTATTCCAAGTGTGGCCTTACCAAGGCATTGTAAAGTGATATTAATACTTCACGTGATCTTGATTCTCCTGTGAATATGCTTGGAAGAAAAAAAAATGACCATAGGGGATATGTGGTGAAATATTGGAAGAAGTTTCCAGTTCTTTGCAAAAGACTAAAAGTCCTCCCCTGCAAAGGGGAGTTCATTGATCTGAAATTATCCATCCATCCATCCATCCAACCAACCAACCAACCAACCAACCAACCAGCTAAAGGCTCAGCAAAAATGCTTAGCTGGCTTTGTGTTTTGTAAGGTAGTGTGAATGAGTAAGCTTTCTTAAACTGGTTTAAAAATGTTCACTATGCTAGCAGGTTTTGCATCAGTGCTGTTGGATAACTTTATTTGGATGAGAGGCAGGGATGAAAGGAAGAGAAAAGCAGCATATCCTGTTTCTTCCTATGCTTAAAAATTGCCCGTAAGGTAAAGTAACCCACAAGATTACATTCATAAATATCTATATTTAGGTAGAATTGCTCAGTGTTCAAAACATTTTGCAAACATGCTCTTGCTGAAGAATTAGTCCCACTTATAGTTCCCATATTGAAATCAATGAAATTAGTTAAATGACTAACTTAACTTCCGTTCATTGTAGAAAGTTTGCTCTGAAAAGCAAACTTGGATTTTACTCGGAGTCCTTACAACTCTGTAAAAGTGAGATTGAAGGAGAAAGTGCCTTTCCTTAGGCTAAGTCAATAGCAATGGCAGGATTTAAGGGAAAATTGTTCTGAATCATAGCACCTTCTCTTCACCACTAAGAGCCAAAGAATCTATGAGAAAATCTGAAGCTTATAACACTGAACCAAACCTGCACAGCTCTGGCTACTGTTTCACTGCCAATTGAGCACAGAGCAGTGACTTTTCCCCACTGCTATCCACCCATCCTTGAGTCAGAAGAAAACTATGCCGACGTGAAATTGCTGTCACCCTTTGCCAATCCATTGTCGGCTGCTGTTCTAAGCCATCTTCCTTCTCTCCAAATAATAGGTGATAGAGAATAACAAGTTTTATAAACTTTGAGGCTATAATGGGTGCCCTTCAGCAGCACTTTAACTCTAGAATAGTGAAGGGCTAGTACAGTCTCAATTTCAATACAGAAATTTCAGTTCAGAAATTTCCTAACAGTGAGAACAATTAACCAGTGGGGCGGCTTGCCTCCAGAAGTTGTGGGTGCTGCGTTGCTGGAGGTTTTTAAGAAGAGACAGGACAGCCACTTGTCTGAAATGGTATAGGGCAGGGGCGTCAAACTGGCAGCCCACAGGCCGGATGTGTCACGTGCAGGCCACGGCCACTCCAGCTCCGCAAAGTCAAAAACATCACAATACATCATGTGATGCAATCGAGTTTGACACCCATGGTATAAGGCAGGGGTAGGCAACCTTGGCTCTTTTATGACTTTTATGGCTGGCTCAGGAATTCTGGGAGTTGAAGTCCACGAGTCATAAAAGAGCCAAGGTTGCCTACCCCTGGTATAAGGTATCCTGCTTGTGCAGGGGGTTGGACTAGAAGACCTCCAAGGTCCCTTCCAACTCTGTTATTCTGTTTGTTAAGCCTGTCTGTCACATAGGCTGGGGACAAGAACTACTGTCATGGGGACACAACAGGAAAAAAAAAACCAAACGTTTCCAGGGCTCTGGTTACTGTAGATGTTTGTGTCTGGAGGGAGAAGCTTAGTCATCATTTCTGAAGGTCTAAAACTTGATTTGATTTGATAGCAAAAGGTAGGTATGAATGTTTGGCAGGTATTGCATTAACAAAATCACACTGAAATCTAAGATCAGCTACTTGTCAGGACATGTACTGAAGAGAAATGGTGGATAATAGCTACCACTTACATTATGAAAGTTCTATAGTTATTTGGCAAGGGCAGCTGTTCACTCTCAATAAGTGTTTTGCATTGTGAGTTAGTGCATATATGATAGGAGGCTGCTATAAAGCTTAGTAAAAGGGTATCCATAATAATAATTTGCACTATAAATAACTGGAAATCATATAGAGACATGTTGAAGGAATCTATCTACTGGCATACAAACTTCAAATCAGCATTGGACTATCTCTTTCCATTTCTAGTTCTAGAATCTAACTCATTCCATTTTATTTGCCTTTTTAAATTCTAAATTATTTTCATAATTATTATACAAAGATTGGGTCACACAAAATATTGTCTAGGGCAGGGGTGTCAAACTGCCGGCCCGTAGACCAGATGTGTCATGCCAAAACTGTGCCCACCCCATTGCTGGCAATGGGGGAAAAGTCGTGATACGTCGCGACATGTCATGTGATGTCGCAAGTTTGACACCCATGGTCTAGGGGGATTGGTGACATTGCAGATTTTTGACAAGGGAATTCCTAAGCAACTGAATAATTAAATGATGACTACCTTGCTATGATATTTGCAATCAACTGGTCTGGCTGGTTTGGAGTGAAGAAAAAAAAATAGACAATAATGGGAGAAAGGAATAAAGTACAGCCTATCAAGAAACCTGTTATTTAGCTATTCCTTCACACTAAAAATAGGAACTCAGGTCAGACACATGTAGAGAGTTATATGTGGTCAAATTACAATTCACATATAACTTTTTTCTATTCTGTGAAATCATTACTCATTTTGACTTCTGAAAGTTCTTTATAAAAAATGAAACCTTTTGGATGCAAGTCATAAAGAGGGCAAACTGAGAGTCACAGATGAGTCTCCACTCTTCGGAAACTCCAGAGGAAATAGATTCTTGTGGTATTTGCTTTGGAGAAGTCTCCTAGCTGGAAATTAATAAGCTGTTGAAAATCTCCCTGCCATCAACAGCCTTGTGAGGACAAAGGGGTGTGGCACGAATTCTATGTTACCACAGTGGTGGGTGTGGAAGTGACCTTAGATGAGTGGTAGAAAATTCTCTAGCTGACAGTTGTAGATGGTTAGAACTAAAGACATCCATCTCTTGAACATCATTTCAAACTATGAAGGATTTTTTCTGGAGAGCAATGGGAGTAAAGAAGAGCAAAGGGCGGAGGTATCAAATTAAATATAATCTGACCTAAGAACAGACTGTTGCTTTAAATTCATCTCCTGTAAGCAATTCATCTCTTATTACGTCCTAATGCACACTCCCATTAGGACGTAATAAGAAGATAGTAAGAAGATAATGAAAAGGATTCTCATTTGGAAAATCTGCCAAAATTGGTGTGACATCTATATAATAGTGGGTATATAAAAACACGCGCGTATTCGAATGCAACGTTGTGTCAAAATTTCAAAGCAATCGGTGAAGAACTTTCGGAGATTTAAGATTTTGAACAAACGAACATTTACATTTTTATTTATATAAAAGGTAGGTAGGTAGGTAGGTAGGTAGGTAGGATCTATCTATCTATCTATCTATCTATCTATCTATCTATCTATCTATCTATCTATCTATCTATCTATCTATCTATCTATCTATCTATCTATCTATCTATCTATCTATCTATCTATCTATCTATCTATCTATCTATCTATCTATAGTCAGTTGGTAAAGACCCTTCGATAAGTATTTAAACACCTTCGGAGAAAAGAATCTTATTGTTAGCTGCGATAAAGTAGAAACACATGAACATGAATTTACAAAATAATTTACAGTACAAACTTGTAGGCATGTCACACTAAATCTGACTGGGACCTCAAACTGGGGGCAGACAAAGAATTAAAGCAGCGGTCTCTAACCTTTGAGGCTTGGCAGCCAGGCTGGAGGGGGAAGGGAACCGGGACGCATGAGTGGTGGTCTAGTACATGCACATGCATCCAGCTCAACTTGCGTAAGTTGATTTGTGCATGCACATGCACACTGGCCCGCCGCTCGCACGGCCCACTTCAGAATCAGCCATGTCCTGGGAGTGGGCTATGGCCCAGGGGGTTGGGGGGGTCCCCTGAATTAAAGCACTCTCTACTATAGGATAAACTGAGAAATCAAAAAACATCCTGAAAGAAGGAAATGAAAAATTATTCTTGTAAAGTGGCTAAGAGGTACCTCATGGAAACCTATGAAGTCACTTGGAATTGAACTTAACTCAGGACTTTACTAATTCCTTCATCCATCCTTGCCTACCGTTGCTATTCAGAGAGTACTGAATAGAGGGGGAAGAGAGAGAATGCTCAAGAGCTGTATATAGACAAGAATCCTTTAGCAGACTTCAGGAGCACAGCACTTTATTAGGCCATTAATATCTTACTATACATTCCATCAATAACTCTATTAACATGACACAAACAAATAAAGATATGCATACACACTAGGAGCAGAGTCTTCTTATGTCATCATTGAGAACTTGTTTGGCATGTTTTATATTTTTCTTATGAGCAAAAGGTAACAGGGAAACTATACTGATCTTATTTTTATGCATCCTATATGGTCAGGATTGCACTTCCTGCATTTATGTTAACATCTTATTATGCATTTTGTTGAACATCTCTATTATTTCATCATTAGAAGTCTGAAATTAAATATCTATACAAATAATGCAGAATTGTATTCAGGCATACAATTTTTAAAGAAAAAGAGCTGAATCTGAATAAGAAATGTTGATTCTTGTGCAATCAAGGTGGCACCATTCACAGATAAGAATTAGGTTTAAAGAAAGAAAGAACTTTCTGTACCTATTGGAGGGAAAACTTAAAAAGCTGAACCTTGAAAAAAATGGAAGAGTCATATCATGTTAACTACCTGAATGCATAACTATGAAAGTGTAATAATTCTGGAATTCAAAGATCAGATGAATATTTTAAGTTAATAAAAAATTAAAATCAACTTATTCTAGTCGTTCTTCCTTGATGCAACTCAGATAAATTGAAGAATGTTATGGTGGAATTCAAAGAACAGATCAAAGCAGAAAACTAGGACAACTAATTTTTTTCTTGAATCCAAATGGCTAAAATCCTCTTCAGTAATGTCAGAACAGCAAATGGGTGTGACTGGGATCTCCTTTATTCAGCATTCCATTTTAGACTGATATTCTTCTTTTGTGAAATGAAGTAAGTCAACAATCTTCTGACGCACTGACTGGAATTGTTTTTATTCTACCCCAAAATGTATAAAGAACTCCATGTCTGAGTATGGTAGACCTGGAGTCGAAGTAAATTATTAATTAGAATTCCTCAAGTCATTCAGTAGTATAATTAGAAAGCCTGGTTTGATATTGACTCCTGGGTGGGAAATTCTCCCCTTGAAGCTACTTCTTCAGGTGACAAAGAAGAAAGGGCTGTTTCTGAAAAATCTACCTCATCTGAATCAGTTATCTATTTTGTGACAATTCAATTTAATATAAAATTAATTTGCAATCCTGTGTGCACTTACCTTGGAATAAGCACCACATAGTATAAGTGGGCTAACCTCTAATTATTTATAGGATTGTGCTACAGAAATTTTTTTGTGAGTCATCTTGATTTGATTTCTGATACTTTGTTTTCTTAATGGGGCTTTCAGCTGTCTAGCTGGCTTTCATTGCTTTTATGAGTGCCTGTCATTATTTTCAGTAGGTGCTGTTTGGAGTAAAGCAGCACAGAAATATCAATAGTAATATAATTTCTATACTAAATCATTCCACGATTTGCATACTTGCTTAATCAGAAAAATGTAAGATTTACACAGGGGATATGATTCTACAGAGTGATTTTTTTTCCCCACACTGAGGAAAAACCTTTATGTCAAGATGGCATAAATTAATGGCAAGTTGTAAGCTGTAAGCTGAGGGCATATACTGGTCCAGTATCTGATTTTTTTAAAATATAAACAATGCTGCATTTCAGTGGTTGGATGGCTTGGATATTGATATTTGAAGATAGATTTTTTTAACATTTACATTTTATTGGGTTGGGTTCTACTAATCTAGTTGAAATGTTAATTTATATTGCTAGTCCATGTATGATATGCCATGAGCTAAATAAATAAAAAGAAAAAAAGAAAGAAAGAAAGAAAGGAAGGAAGGAAGGAAGGAAGGAAGGAAGGAAGGAAGGAAGGAAGGAAGGAAGGAAGGAAGGAAGGAAGGAAGGAAGGAAGGTGTAGATTGGAAAATCTTCTGCCCATTAGAAAGAGAATCCAGAACACATGTTACACCTGCTACTTAAAGCAGCCTTTTCATTAATCTTCAACCTGTTTCAATAGGCTTCCATTATGTTGTAGTATAATAATAATGTAAATATAATTGGTGTTATTCTAAATTTTCTATTAGTTAAAATAAATTGAAAACAATGGATTTTAGTTATTAGTATTCTTTGCTGTGCAGCCACCTATTATGAAACTGGAATGTAAAACTAGATGCCTGGTAATTAAAGCTGGGGAGAGTACAACAGTTGCAACAATCAGAAGGATAAATAGTCCCCATTGTGATTTGGCATTGTAGATAGCACTACGACTGGAACTACATGGCCACTGTAACTTATCGGTATGTTACAGTTCTTTTTTTTCTTTCCACAAATTCCTTTTATGATTGTTTTTGTTCTCTACATATTTTGTTTGTACAAATGTTGGGATTCCCATTTGGGGTGCCATAATGGCTGCATATCTGAACATTACACATCGAGGCAGATGGTGGTGACCCTCTAACAGACAAATATTGGCAATGGTGCTAAAGGCATTTAAGTCAACAAAGTGTCACAAGAGTCAAATATCATACCTTGGAGCTTCAGATAGTATAGAAAACATATTATATGGTTTCCTCTTAATTCCCCAATGTTTTCAAGTCTTCCCCAAGAGTATGATGACTGCATATTCTTGTGTATTTTTTCTTCTCTTCCTTGTTATTATAGTCTCAGCAGGAAACTGGCGGCTTTTTTTTTACACTTTTAAAATACAGAAGCCACCACTAAAGCCTGAACTTTTTCTTAATTTTTTTTTTGTTTTTTTGCTACCTATAAAAAATGAAGCACAATTACTGAGTTACTATGTCATTTGCTTTCTTTGGCCTGAGTGGCCAAAAAACAGAACTGATCCAGAAACATCACTGTTGCTCTACTTTCCTTTTTTGTCCACCTTCTAGAGCACATGCACTATTGACAGTTTCAAGACTTTTTAAAAATGCACAGGAAATGCTATCTGTCACAAAAAGATTTCTGGAATATTATAGTATCAGATCTACTGTGGAGTCACTTGTGCTCTTTGAAGTTGGTTGTTTGCTTGCAGTCATTTCATTACCCAACTATGTAACATCATCGGTGCTAGTGAATGTGGGGTTTGCTCCCTTTTTATATGCTATATAGTAGCTTGCCCTGCCAGTATTGGTGGGGGTGTGGTTTTCTCCTTGCTACTTCCTTGTTTAGGGCATTTTTTTTAATTTGTTTTTCTGGCATTAATCCCTGTTTATCTATGTATTGGCTTCTGCTCTGGTCTTTTTATTTTCTTTAAAGTTTTTTTATTGTCTGGTTTGATTGGTGTCCAAATGTGATTTATCTATAAATATCCATTGATGGCTGATTTGTCTGAATGCCAAGCTTCCAGGAATTCCCGAGTGTTTTGGGGGTTAACTTGGTTTGGGATGTTCACACTTTCCCAGTTGAAACTGTGGTTGTGTTGTGAGATTAAAGAGCTTCCTCATCTCTTTCTACTTCTAGTTGGTGTTCATGGATGTGCTCTGTTAGTCTTCTGCCTGTCTGTCCTACATAGTGGCTGTTAATCCTTACTCTCTGTGTTGTAGATGACTCCTGTTTGTTCTTCTTCATTCTTTTGATTTATTTAAGATGTTTTGGAGGACTTAATTGGTTTGTATGCTACAGTGATATTGTGTGCTTGTAATTATCAGTTGGTTGTTTCTAGAAATTTGTGATGTATGGCATTATCAGTGGTGATTTTGGTTGTGCTATAGTGAATTGAGTGATCAGATCCTTTTTAATAAAGTTACACAGGTATCCATTTTGTTATAAGATGTATAGGTAGTATGTTTCTTTTCCCCGGAGTTCTAGATTGCTGCATTGCGCTTGTACTCATCTGAATAATGTTCTTACAAAACTCCTCTTGTGAGAGGTTGGGTTGTTTCTTTGGTAATGGAGCACTAAGTTAGTGTGAGTTGTTTTTCAATAGACTTGTGTTCTAATTTGCCATTGTTTCCTCTGCTGTTGAGGATAACCAGAAAGGATAGTATATTGTTGTTCTCTTCTGAATTTTATTTCTTTAAAGATATTGTTGCTTATCAGAGCTAAGTTGCACAAATCCAGACAACACAAAGTTCACATCACAGAGTTGGCATTTTTCATATTTCTTTGCCACCAAGCAACTAGATTTTTGCAGTCCAGCTCTGTGTCTCTACAGGGCAACTAATCCATTTAGCTGGATTTAAGGTAAATATAATAGATTAAGTGGGAGAAGATATCCTGAAATTTGTATTGTATACCTTTCATCACTTTGCCTACATGCAGTACATGAGACATATAGTATTTCATTTGTAGTCTTTTAGCTAAAACATTAGGGTCTATTGGTTATATCCAGAGTTAACTCATAGCCTATAATATCATATAAGGTTTAAGCGTAAGGCGGTGCACTGGTGGACACACAATTATCAATATAAATACACTTGTGAGTGTTTAATAATATGTTTCTACAATTTCATTAACAAAAAATTAGGAAGTAATGACCAAATTCTACATGGAATGGTAAGCATTCCTTTGTTGATAGGTCTTCACATAGTCATCATGGATGAAGCTACAGCAATCAAAGAATCCTATAAAGTCAGCCAGGGTAACTTAGTTAATTTAATTTGACAAATATTTAAGAAATTTAAGAACATTTCACCAGATATAGTAAAGCTTAGTAATAGTAAGGTTTAGCTTATATCACAATCTGAGCACAGAAACTTATTTGAGGTAGCAAATAGGGAACTAGCTCTGAGAGGGGTAGCAAAATTAAGTTTTATAATGAAAACCCCGAAGTACATTATACCATTTTCCAGTTACTTAGCAGCCATATCAATTGAATAAATTAAATAAATAATAAATGCTGCCATGAATTGATAATAGCATATAAACTTTTATAGACTATATAAGAAAAGACTTGTTAGCTATCATGATTATTTATGGATTCTTTTTAAAAAGACGATGGGGTCCAGACATATGGAAAGTTCTGGAAATGTATGTATGCATATAGCACGCAAAATGTGTTGCATAACATCAATAACTATGTAGAACTTTTATTTAGATGTTACAAAAGCTCAGCTTTCGTTACTGGAGGTATGCAAATTTTCTTTTCTTCTGCTTCTTCCTTCTGTTCCACATAACCCATGTCTATGCGCCTCCCTAGCAAATTCATGAATATCAATAAGTACTACTTTTCATATTTGACTTGCCAGATTTAAAATCAAAAATTTTAAGACTATATAACCCTCAAGATTGGGGGATAATATCAGGCATTGACTGAGCAGATCCCTGGCACAAAACAAGCTTTTTTGTAAATCTATTTAGAAACGATATGATTCATTCATCAAAAATTCAGAAACTTGGCAATATCAATCTGCTTTTCTGTAATAGTTTCTAATTAGTAAATTGCCAGCAGCCATCAGTTATTTTTTTTTTCAATCTGTCCCTGCCTTTAGTGTAGGACAGTGTTTCTCAACCTTTTCTTCACCATGGACTCCCTTTAAATACCTTTTGTGGCCACAAACCATGGCCACGGACCACCAAGACTTAACTCAAGATTTAAATCATAACATTTATTCAAGCCATTTCTATAGGTCTCCATGAATTATCCATGAAGTCACCAAGAGATGACCTCAGCTCAAAGGAGCTTCTACCTTTACATTTTACATGTGTATTGTATTTTCTTGGATGGCAGGCATCAGGATTTAAAATAGCACACAATGCAACAGTATGAACATTTGCTTGGTTGCCCGTGGCATAAAATTGCAAGAAAGGGGCTTGTGATTATATCAGTATCTGACTTCGTTAATCTGGAAGTCTCCAGATCGGTTGTAGAATGGTTTGTCAGCCAGCTTTCAGCCACTCTGATTGAAATATAAGGGATCTGCCCTTGAAGATTGATCACCAGATCAGACAAGACAGATCTGGGTCATTAGCCTGGTTGCAATGATAGGCAGATATTCCTCGGACTTATATCAAAGGACTAAAGAAATTAAAGCAGCGTTGCCTAAAATTTGCCACCAGCATAGGAAACATCAAAGGTTCCATAAATTTCCCTAATTAATATTTAAATGCATTAAAGGTATTTTCAAAAAGGCATTCATTTGAAGGCAGGATGCCATAGTTCAAAGGTAAGGAGTTGTAGCCCATGGACACTAGGTCTGCCACACCTGAGCATCCTGAAAAGATTCTTTGGGGGGAAAATTGAATAGGAGACATCCCTCATGCTGAAAAGCAAAGCATCAGCCTTCAGTAACATATTGATTTACTACTGATCCCACTGGCACAACAAACAGCAATTTAGGGAGATTGCCCAAGTTCGTATCCTGCTAAATCAGTGTTTTATGACTGACTGTTTTGTGAATACTGTAGGCAAGTTTTCTTATGGCTACTCTTTTATGAGTTTGCAAACCACACAATCTCAATATTCCAAAAGGACTACTTTCACCCAACTATTCATCATACCTTTCTATAAAGATGGTTCATCACAGAAACAGATAAATTGGGTAGTTCTATTCAAGCTACATAGAATACCTTGAACAACCCAATATATTCTTTTCTTTATATCAGTAGAACTCACTCATTGGATGAAAACTGAGTAGTCATGATACTTTATCCAGAATCATGCATGAGCACTTTATTGTGGTTTTTGGCTTATAGTCAATGACTTTTGCAATTTGCTTTATGCAGAGAGATATCTCTATCTGCAGACATGGGGACACACTAGTATATATTTTAAAACTATTTGAAAATTCCAAAGCCCCCTTTCATTCAAGGAGATTCCAAGGAAAGTAAAGTTGCAACAACCACCTTATAAAATGAACACGTCCTTCACAGAACAACAGTAAATGTATAAAATAGAAAGAGATGGTAAAACTATGTGAAACTCTTGGGCAATTTTTTTTTTAAAAAAAATGTCCTTATACTAAACAGATTGTACTGCTGGCACCAACTGCTTGAATTGGCTGTTTTCACGTTAAGGTATTACCTTCTTTTTTTGAATTATATTAGCCAACTGATACACTTAATAAGGACCCATTTGTCAATGCTATCAGGAAAATATAAAATTAAAAAAAAACATTTCCATTGCTAAGAAAATTCCATGGACATACCAATGAAGTCCCTAGATCAGCGGTTCTCAACCTATGGGTCGCGACCCCATTTGGGGTCGATCGACCATTTCACGGGGGTCGCCAAGCAAGGCTGTCCGCCATTTTTTCTCCTTTTCCGGCGGGTGCCTTACCTCCCAACCCGACCCGGTCGACCACCAGCCGGACGAGGCAGAGACGGCGAACGGTCGATGCGGAGCCGGCCACGTCCCCCGCCTTGGTGCGTACGCGCCGCGAGGGCCCGTCCCTTTCAGGAGCTGAATGCTGGCCAACCCATCAGGAGCTGAATGCTGGCCAAATCAGGAGCTGAAACGACCGGTTTAGTCCTCGACTTACGATCGGTTGGGGGTCACGGCATTAAAAAGGTTGAGAACCACTGGTTTAGATTCTATCCTGAAAGATGCTTTTACCCACCCCACCTACTACATGTATAAAAACCCAGTGCTGTCTGGCACGAGATAGATATGTAATTCACATACTATGGTAGCAAAGCTTCTCTCATTGAAGATATTCATAGTGAAATTCTTTTGAGACTTTGTTCAAACGTTGCAGGCTCTGACTTGGATATTCCAAATATGCCAGATCTCTCTTTGAGTTTTCTTTTTGTGATTATCTACTCTGCAAGAGGAAATTAGCATGCCCAAGGTGTAGATCCAGTCTTGGGAAACTCTAAAGGCTGTTTAATTACATACCTCTCTGTCTTTTTAATGTCAAGGCCATGCCCATCCCTTACCTCTTGCCTCGCAGATTTTTTTTCCCCTGCATTATTCTTTTTGCTATTCTGGTGGTTTGATTGGAGAACATCTTCATTTTTAAAGTGCTCTGTATATAGGAAGAAGTTAATTGGTTTGGGGCCAAGGAATTTTTGACAGACTTTATTGTTGCACAGGCCTTAACTTCAGCTTGGACTAACCAAGTATCTGTATCTTTTCATACTGAGAAACTGCTGTCTTTTCATCAGACACATTCCAAAAGTTGCGACTCAAAGCACATGAAAGGGCTACAGCAGATTGATCCATTAGCTCCGGGGTGTCAAACTGCCAGCCCGCGGGCCGGTTTCATCATACCGGAGCCACGCCCACCCCATTGCCGGCAATGATGAAAAAACTCCGATACGTTGCGCAACGTCACGTGACGTCGCGAGTTTGACATGCCTGCATTAGCTTGCACTTACTGCTAATGTTATTTTGGATTAGGATCTAGGCAGTGGTGGGATTCAGCCAGTTTGCACTACTTTGGCAGAACCGGTAGCTAATTTTTTGCTGCCCAGGCCCAGAATGGACATCCAGAAGCGGCATCCATACAGAGAACTGGTTGTTCGCGTATTTCAATCCCACACTGGATCTAGGACAACTCAGTACAGGCAACTTGCCATGGTCAACTCACCATGGGACAACTCACCATGGGACACTTAAATACTTAAATTGAATTGCTGAATTGTCCCACAGTAAGTTGTCCCATGGTGAGTTGGCCATGGCCAGTTGTCCCATTCCGTTTGGGGTAAATCTGGGGATTGCATTTCAACCAAGGAGCCAACAACAATACAATAAACTTTATTACGGTCATAGACCAGCAATAGCCATCACTTTTTACAATATATTAAATAATAATAATAATAATAATAGTAAAAATAGTACTAACATTAATAGTAAATAATAACATCCCTGTTAAGAAAATACATGTTCTCAAAATGTTAGGGTCACTCCCTAGTCTACGTGAGTGGATAGCCGATTAATGTGTGAGTAAATATAATGTTCCAAACATTATTAGAGATATCTCCCGAAAATTGGCACAAATTGACGACTATAGGTCTGTAACCAATTTTTTTCTTGTGGACATTGCCGCAACACAGTATTTTGCCACTGCATGCGTGATAGAAGGATTTGAGTCTTGGAGGAGAAAGCCTACATA
>NW_015386353.1:65116-82136 GCF_001527695.2 Protobothrops mucrosquamatus
TTTTACGATGTGCTAGGTTGGGCAACCAAGGAGCCAGAAGGATCTTTCTTTTCTATCATGTTGCTTATGCAGAAGACGCCTCTATACGTGTCACTTATTTTGGAACAGAAACCCAAGCTCAAAATGTGGGAAGCTGCAGCATGTTGTTTTTGAATAAGGGAACATAAGGAAATCAAAGGGGACTGGATTGTGAAGCATGCAAACATGACTGTTTCATTTGCAACAGCATAATAACATAAGCAAAGACTTGAGGCTTACAGAAAGTTCCTGTCCTGGATCACGTTGTAACTGAAAGAGGGTTCATGTTTAGCACGATAGCCAAAGCAGTGTAAACAAACAGTATTGGGAAGAGATTTCTTCATTACTTGGAAACGAATGCAAATTAAGGTACAATACAGGAAAATTATTAGGCCACCTCCAGCAGCTTCATTAGGCAGTTACAGTCTTCACATGGCTGTTATTCTGGAAATCACAGGAACTAGCCTTTCAAAGAGAGTATATTAAACTTTTAATTATTTAAAAATGCATACAGGTAGTCCTCCACTTACGACCACAACTGAGCCTAAAATTTCTCTTGCTAAATGAAACATTTGTGAAGTGAGTTCTGCCGCATTTTACGACTTTCCTTGCCACAGTTGTTAAGTGAATCACTGCAGTTGTTTAAGGTTGTTCTGTGAATCTGGCTTCCCCATTGACTTTGCTTGTCAGAAGGTCACTAAAGATGCTTGCATGACCCTGGGACACAGCAGCTGTCATAAACAGGAGTCAGTTGCCAAGTGTCCGAATTTTGATCGCGTGACCATGGGGATGCTGCAACGGTCGTAAGTGTGAAAAACTTTTTTTCAGTGCCGTTGTAACTTTGAAAGGTCGCTGAATGAACGGCTGTAAGTCAAGGGCTACTTGCATTGATATGTCACATTTTAAAGAATTGTAAAACTATTAAGAAAAAAAGAGATGCTGCTGGTGTTCTTTTTTTCCATCCATATTATAGCAAGCAAAGCCAGAAGTCTATGGTAGATGGGCAACAGAGGTGTGCACAGCCAGAAGAAGCCTTGTGACTGCATGCACTCCTCCAAGCTTTGGCTGTAGATTCTAGGGCAGGGGTAGGCAACCTTGGCTCTTTTATGACTCGTGGACTTCAATTCCCAGAATTCCAGAAGTCCACGAGTCATAAAAGAGCCAAGGTTGCCTACCCCTGGTCTAGGGCTTTCTAAATACCAGGCTGTAATTTGCAATGCAACACAGGTGGGATAATATTATTGTAAATGTATTAATTATTTCATTTCATTAGCTTTTTTTAGCTAACATCTCTTTGAAAAGCAGTTCAACTTCTGGTGACAATGTTCTGATCCATATAATTCTGGACAGCAATATGGTTTGCCACTATTTTCATCCAGAATATTTTTTTTCAACCTGCCCATATAGCCTATAGGCCTGGAACTCTCTTGTCGTCTACCATCTGCTTCTGTTTAGTTTCTGAACCAGGATCAACCTGTTCAGATATGCCAAGTCCCACCGAGACTTTCAAATATACTATAATTTTTTTAAAAAAATAATTTGCACATCCTAAATTCATCCATTTTTATGTCTTAGCATCTTCCTCTCAGAATGCGACCCCTCCAACATATCAATCAATAGACTTGGACTGAAAAAATGTTGTATATCTCTGATTTCCTATTCAGCCAAATTACTAGACTGGGGCTTCTTATGTGACTATCCATTAAATTGAAATGTATTAATGACTAGCAGATTTGTGGCTTGCTTTCATCTTACCTCAGGTGTAGCCGAGCAGTACAGCTGGCCTTCAAAAACGGTGTCAAATTGTGTCCTTTACCATCTCACACATACTTTGTCCTAATCTATTGGTAACTGGGAAGGGTTGCCAGTACAGGTTGGTAATACATTGTGAAGTTACTTCCAGTATAGGAAGTGTGGCAAAGATAATCATAATAAAGATGGGCCTGATAGCTGGATGCTGATTTAGTGATTCAGTTGAGAGAATGAGATCCTTTTTGTTCCCTCGAGAAAAAGGTTTAAGCTGACTACTTAGGCTGAAACCCTCTGCTCAGTTTCACAGTCATAAGACCCACTGAACTGAGTGGAGTTTCCTTCTGAATAAGCATGCATGCAATTTATGTTGCTGATGGGTGGAATTTGTCAGCAAAACATGATTATGCACAATTAACACAGTACTGTGCAACTTTAGAGCCTAATATCCTGAGCAACACTTGTAATAACCAGTTTGTCCTTAATGCTAGACAGCTGGAACTGCTGGCTGCACTGGGTTATGTAAGTGAATTTGAGTGATTAATTTAGTTGATGGATCTACTCCATTACTTCCCAACTTGCCTCTTACTGCTGAATAACTGACTGTCATGAATGAGCTGTGAAAGGATTTTCCACCACAAATGATCATATGAGAACTAGAAATCCCTTTGTGAAGAACTTACAGATCAATAGTTAAGCACCCAGATAGTACATTTCTGGTTTAAACACTCAAGTTTTTAGTCTTGGTGTTTCCTCAGCCAAAATAGTCTTCTTCATTTAAGAACGCCACTTCGCCTTGCTTGGGACTACAATCTAACAGTTTTCAACATACATTGAAAAAAAAAAGTTGTTCTTTGCCCAAGGTTTTCCATCATTTTTATATTCCATCCTAACAGGAGGAAGTGTTTTGAGAGAGGAACTAACAGTCTGTGAGTGCATGAGTGTGTGTGTAAGGAGGGAAAATGGATGTGGAGTTTTAGTCTCCGTTCCTATAAATGACAACACCTTATGCATTCTAGAAAAACCACCTGTTTTCAAATTACCACTGGTGAAATTTTCTCACGGCCAAACATAAAAGCCTAAATATTTATTTGGGGGCATGGAAAGTAGATTGCCAAGGCTTTCTTTAAAAAAAAAACAGAATTAAGGTACGGAGGCAAACGTCTCTTCAACAATGCTGTCAGTACGAAGGCAGTAAATCAGTGGGTGTGCCAACCCACAGAGGTCAAGAATAACTAAGCAGCAAATTGGAGTAAACATTTACGAATCCCTAGTTTAAAGAACATGACCCCACCCATTCTTCTTGGCATTTCACCCAGAGGGGGTGAATCATCCTCTCTCCCCAGCCTCCCTCATGATCAGGCGCAGTGGGAGCAGCGGCCCTGTTGCAAGTGACGACTAACTCTTTTTTTAAACAGGGGCGAAGTGGAGGTGCTTTCTGCCAAAATGAAACGATGTGCCTTTTGGTTTGGCTTGAGGAATTGTCAAAGAAGATACTCTCCTTATTTGGCATGGACATCTGAGGGAAGCAGGTGACAAGAAAGCTCCACGCAATGGGCCAGGCTCTGCCTCCAATATATCCTGGCAAGAGAACTCTCATGGAGTGGCAACTTTCCCTCTAACCTGTAACCCCGGAGAAGACTTAGTGCCTGAGACCCAAAAACAGAATTGCGGATGGCAGAATTGTTATTGATTTTAATTCTTTTGCATCTCTTGGCTGTTGCCGCAGGAAAACAACTTAAACTGGTAAAGCAACTAAAATGATTTCAAAACAACCCAATGAATCTGCCCTCTCCCCTTTCAACATTCTAATAATAATAGCCAGTTTTCAAAGACTCTATTAAACAAAGCTCCCACCTTTGACCCTCTTTCTAAAGCAATGGGTGACTTTGAACGCAGAGACATACACACACCCTCACTCTATTATAAGTGTGTCTTGGCCCAACCTACTTCACAGGGCGGTTGTGGCAAAAACATGAAAGGAGGGGCACTCTATATGTTGATTTGATCTCTTGAAGGAAAGGAAAGATGTAAAAATAGAAAACAAACAAAGCAAGAAAGCAGACACAAAGTGAATTTCTGGGGGAGAGGCTATTTTAGAGGAAAGGGCCCCCAAGACAGAATCACTATCTCTGCTCCCCAACAACTCTGTTGAATGGATGGGACTGCAATCCCTCCTTCCTGGGGTGAGCAAGCAGGACACTCCAGTTCCATGCTTCCAGGAGAATAGTGCAAAAGAGAGAATGCCATGGCTTTATGGGATTGCTTCCACAAACTCTCTTTAAAAACAAATAACGCTGTTACTCCCAGAGAAGCAATAACGTAACAGGTTGGAAACCTGTTATGTGAATTCTGAGGTTAGAGGAAGTTTACTCTGTGCCGTCACATTCTTTGAACAGGTAAGAGATTGATTGGATATCTGCACTAGGAGGAGGGGAGATGTTTACATGATCTCAGAAATCACACGGGATAATTCTTGTTTGCTTTAGGAACATCCTGCTATTAGAGGATAAAGTTCATGGACTGATGGTGATGATGTTGATTGGAAATAAAACACTTCAGCACATTTGGAAGGTTTCAAGTTGGTGAAGGCTGTTCTACCTATTCACAGATTAATATACTGTGGGATCCAGTAGTCTTTCATTCTCTCTTTCTTTCCGTCCAGCCGGCTTTCCTTCCATAACTTTTGCTTGGAACAATTGTCATTATTTTCTTTCATTGCATCATGGCCAATGATTTCAAAAATCCAGTCAGGTCATCAAGTGAGTACCTGCTTCAGATCCTGCCACCAGGTGAAGTAGGGGGGGGGGGGACAAAGGTCAGATGACGACCGTTGGTGGTGGTGGCCTCTACATGATGGAATGCATTGTCCCTCATGCCCGGCCTTTCAGATATGAAAGCACATGTTTGGACATTTAACAGTTTTATAGTTGGATTAGATTGCTTTTTTTCTGTTTTGTATCATTGCTTTAAGATTGCATTTTGAGAGACTTGTGACCATCCCAGAGTCAGAAGATTGGGGGAATAGATTGAGGAAAAAAGTTGCACTTTTAGAGTTAGAAGAACATGACTTGAGATTTGAGTTGCATGGATATTTGTGGTATGATAAAGTTAAGGTTAATGCAGATTTTAAAATCATTAGGCGTGTCGTATTGAGAATATGGAATAAATACAAATCCAGGTTGTGCCCAAAACATCTTTGTGGCTCTCAACAAGAGAAATATTTTATAGGTGAGAAATAATAGGCAACCACAAATGGTTAACATATCTGTGAGATACTAAAATTCTGTCAAGGGAATCTATATAAATAAAAATGTAAATGTTCATTTGTTCAAAATCTTAAATCTCCGAAAGTTCTTCACCGATTGCTTTGAAATTTTGACACAGCGTTGCTTTCGAATACGCGCGTGGTTTTATATACCTACTATTATATAGAGGTCACACCTGTGACACAAATGTGCGCTTTCTCTTTTCTTTCTTTTCCGTTTAACCAGACTGAGCCACAGCAACGCGTGGCCGGGTACAGCTAGTACAAAATAAAATCATGAGAACTGATGAAAAAAGACATAATTATTAATGGGTTTCATTGATAATTTTTGATAATAGTTTTATCAGAAAGATTCAAAGTAGGCAAAAGACTTTATGGTATTGAGTATTGACTTTGAAACAGATTTGTGTACAAATGATGAACATGTAGTTGCTAAAATATATAAACTTTAATTGAAATTTGAAATACAAGAACAAGTGAAAGAATGTATCATAAAGTGGGCTACAATTTTTGATTATAACATAGAGGTGGAACAACAGGAAAATAGTAGTTAAAAGGTTTGAAATTTATACTAAGATATAATCTGAAAGAGAATGTGTACTGCTGGTATTGAACACCAGAAAAATTATCTAGAATATAAAGGCAGTGCTTTTTTTCTAAAAAAAAAAAAAAAAAAAAGTGCCGGAACTTACACATGTCATACAATCCGCCTTGCCTACCCTACAAGGTTCCATCCAAAAAAGGTGCCGGAACTCCGTTCTGGGCGTTCTATCACAAAAAAAGCCCTGTATAAAGGTACTTCAAATTTATGTTGGAAATGTGAACAAGAGGGGTTATTTTATCATGCTTCATGGACATGCAAAAAAAGCAAGAAAAGTTTGGATTGAAATGCATACTCTGATTCAAAAGGTTTAATAATTAATATACAATTAACACCAGAAGTCTTCCTCTTGGAACTGATGGACAAACAGTAGGAAAACAGCCACAGAGCTTTGTTTTTGTATATGATAGCCACAGCAAGATTATTGTATTCACAAAAATGGAAAGATTTGGTAATACCTGCAATGGAGGAATGGTTGGTGAAGATGACAGAACTTGTTGAGAGGGCCAAATTGATGTGTTTGATCAGAGAAAAGACAATATTGTTTATTATTGACTGGAAAGCCCTCTTTGAGCTGAAATGGAAGAAAAGTACTTAGGAATTAGGGTTTTGATGAATGCATACAATAGTTTATAGAAAGAAGAGAGTCACTACATAAATTTAGGGAGGGGGGTAAATTTACAGCTGTACTTATAACTGCTGTAAAAAAGATTCGGAACTCGCTTCTTTATATCTTTTTTCTTTAATTCCTTTTTTCTTCTACTTTTTTCATTTCACACTTCAATATTCTCTTTTGTTTCTTCCTTTTTTTGCATTTGTTTATTTGTATCCCGCCTTTATTACTTTCCCAAATAATTCAAGGTGGTGAACATATCCACACATCTTCTTCCTCCTAGTTTCTCCACAGCAACAATCCTATAGTCTTAATTCACAATGGTTAGTGCATAGTAGCAATTTGAGGAACTCTCATGCTTCAGCTTTAGCAGAGACCCACAAATGGATCCAGTGATGATGAGTCTATTTTCTGACTAATCAATAAAATATTGTTATCTGTATGGGTCTGCACACGTGTGTACACAACTCCATTGCATGCTAAAGTTATTTCCCTACTGGTGATGTATAGCCTCTGTTAGTATCACCATCCATCATGAGGCAATATAAATAAAGTTTATTCTCATTAACAGTTGTATTAACAAAGCTGCTGCTAGAAGATGCTTGTAGAAGTCATTGAAAACTGTGGACATAAACTGTTAGGACAGAATTATTTCTTCCTCCCATATATACTTAGATACCAAGGAATAAATGAACTAACAATATTTTTTAACACTGAAGACTATGCAGTGTTAGGTTATAAAGGCATGTTGGAATTTTAGATTAGTAGCCAGAGTTCATTTAATAAAGGTCTTAGATTTCTATTGGCATATAACAGCATTTGCAGCACTTTATTGATGAACCATATAATCTCCCTAGAATTTTTAAAATCTTTCTAGATGCTATCTATGTTGGCCCAATTTTAAACAATTAAAATGATAAAGAATTGCCTGCTTACTCACTTTTAAATTTCTAAACCAAATCTATTTAAACACTTCCTAGATACTACTGTTTGAAAGTTCAGAGCCAACAACCTCTGAATTATGACAATGAAAAAATTCTCAGACTTCTAATGCAACCCCCACTCCCCCCCCAAAAAAAGACAAAATTGGCAAAGTAGAAGTATATTAGGCTTTATCAGTTCCCAGGATCCACATTTTCAGGAGTTATTGGCTAATTTTCCTCCCTTGGGATCACGAAATAATGGGAAATGCTGCAGAACTCTTAAAAGCTCATATAAGTAACAAAAGTATAAAAAGAATTGCTAAGGGCTCCTAAACTGGAACACCTAATTTTCATATTAAATTGTATTGCAACCTTGTGAGTTTTGAAAATTTGGCATAGGGTTGCTGAACATAGTGACTCAGCCGAATAATGAAGCTTTACATGGTGTGATTTTGTCCAATAGCAAATCTTCAATTAATACCACCACCACCCCCATTTTAAAAAAAACACCCAAAGGCTTTTTGGCAGGCATAATAATCAAACAGTTAAAACAATTGTTGACTGCCATAAGCCTTGAAAGCTAGCCTACAGGGCTATAAAAAGATGTTGCTGAATTACAAGTCCTAGCATCCCTCTCCATTGGCCCTGGTGGGTAGAGCTTCTAGGAAATATTGCTTCAGCAATATCTGGAGGACTCTAAATTCCTCACCTGGAGCTATGGCATTCTGGCATCTTATCTAGAAGAAGATTCAGAATTTCCATCAGTGCCATGCTGTACATTATTGCTTATATGTGTGAATGGGTTCCCATGCCCATAAAAATAATGCCGTGCTTCTTCTATGTGGAACTACCCCTTTCACTTGCCATGATTACAAAAATATACTCTTGGTTCAATGAAGCTAATAGGGGCATCCATGCTCCTGCTTTGGATAAAAACCACTTGCAAAGCCACAAATATAAGTCGGAAAGGGAGATTACCACACTGGCAGTGGTTAAAAAAAAAAGGCACTGTCAAAATCTGACTGTGTTGGAAGGCAAAAAGGAATATTGCTACCAATCTGTTTTTACTGGTAAATGAGGTCTCTGAAAAATTGTCGTCGGACTGCAAGACTTTACTACAAGTCTTAATTCTATTTCGAGTTAGAGGTGTCACCGTAGAAGTATACCGATGTTTATGATCTTACTTCGGTAACTTCTCCTTACCCCACTCTTCTCGTCCTCTGGTCCGTACCAAAGTTAAGATATAAGGTCTAGGAAGAAAGATAGAGATCATAAACATGCTAGGAATGCATTCAGAAGCACAAGATGGGCCTAAGATTCACCAGCGGAATTCCCAGCTTGATGTTCTCTTTGTTAAAGGCAAAGAAGTGGCACGTAGAGATGCCTGTTGTTTTGGAGGATCAGGGCTTTTACATAATTGGAGTACTGAGATAATTTACAGAATGCTAATGTTGGATTGGGAAAAAAATCCAAAGGAATGGACATGATAGCTGTGCTCCAATATCTCAGGGGCTGCCACAAAGAAGAGGGAGTCAAGCTATTTTCCAAGGCGCCTGAAGGCAGGACAAGAAGCAACGGATGGAAACTAATCAAGGAGAGAAGCAACCTAGAACTAAGGAGAAACTTCCTGACAGTTAGAACAATTAACCAGTGGAACAACCTGCCTCCAGAAGCGGTGAATGCTCCAACATTGGAAGTTTTTAAGAAGAGACGGGACAGCCATTTGTCTGAAATGGTATAGGGTTTCCTGCCTGAGCAGGGGGTTGGACTAGATGACCTCCAAGGTACCTTCCAACTTTATTATTATTATTATTATTATTATTATTATTATTATATTAAGATGCAACAGTAGTAACAGCAGAACTTATTGTAATAGCACATGGCTTTTAAAAGAAAAGCAGGGCAAAGAGCATCTGATATGCAAAACTCTGGAAAGTCATGAGCTTTTCAGCAGTAAGCATGGAGTACTGATCAGACAAGGAATCATGGTCAAGCTGTTGGGCCAGGACTAAGGAGAGCCATGTTCAAGTCCACACTCAGCCATGGGCCCTTTGGTCAGTCCCTCTTTCAGTCCAGCTTACTTCATGAGTTGTTGCTATGAGTAAAAATGGGAGGAGGGAGCACTATGTGTGCCATCTTGAATTTCTGAAGGACAGGAATGAAGTACAACAAAGAGGGGAAAAAATCATCCTTGTCCAAGATAGATTCAGGGCAGACAAAAGAAAGTACCTCTGCTTATCTCGTAATTAACTTTGGCTTTCACTGCCAAACTCGGTTGATAGCCATAGGCTGCCATGCTAATTTAGCAAACCTACTTTTAGAGCCATCCTTCAGTGCCACCTGATGTAAAAGGTCCTACATCAGTCAATCCTAGATGCTGGGGGGTGGGCAGCCTGCTCTTGAAAGAAGAACTGGTGCATTCTAGGTTTGCCAGACAGAACTTGTGGAGTTCATCGGCATAGTATCAATCATCTATGCTTCACTTTCCAAAACTAGCAAGATCCAACCTGGCTTTTTTTCTGCAGCATAAATGTGTTAACTGCATTGTATTAACTGCACAATTTTTTTTTCTGCCTTATGGTTGTGTGCCTTAAGAACATATGAGCCAACACAATTTCCACGGGCACAAGAGTGCTATACTGCTTCTCTCCACAGCAGCTGCATAAGGATTGGACATGTGCCTCTCTGTAAACTTGTGTGGAATCAGAACATTCTAGCGCACATACATGACTGTATAAATAAAATATGTTTATACTATATGTTGTTATAATTAGTGTTTGCTCACAATGGCAGTGGTGGGACAGTGTGGCAAATGATTGCTGCTGAAAAGGCTAAGCCCTTAATATTATTATGCCATTTTCTTGGGTTTGCACTCATCGTGGCTATCATCTACTCAGTGAGAATTCTCTTACTACTGCTAGCCTCACCCTCAAAAGCAGTAGTCCCGACATGTATTAAAAATGCCACTGCAAAAAAACAAAACTGATGCATGCAAGTTTTTCTACAAATATTTTGATCTACAACTCATGCACTAGGCAGGGAGGAATGGAACAAGATCAAGGAAGAGCTTATTTCTTTAGCAGCAACCCCCACTCAGTTTTCATATACAATGGGCAGGGCAGTCCTAATGCTACTTTATAGTGCCATCTAGTGAAAAAGGAAAACACTTTTTTTAAAAACTGAAAGCTCACCTAAGTACCTCCGGGTAAGATAGGGAACCAACTTCAAAAAGCAATGCCTAGAAATTAGAACTGGTCAGAGATGGAGCAAGGACAAAGATTGTTAAGTAAGAAATGACATTGAAGGAAAAACACTTATTTGTTCTGAAGTTCGGTGGCACAGTGCAACCCTCAGGTGAGCAGATTGCTCTTAATGGATTTGGTCCATTGCTTTGAGGAAGATTGCACTGGGCAGTTAAATGTACTGACTTGCCTGGTCCCCCTCTGAAGCTTTCCCTATAGAGCCCTCTAAGACTATCTTTCTTCTCACCTTTTCAGATGTACACCTGAATGACACTGAATGTATAAAACTTTGAAGTCCAGGTTCAACATCATGGCGGCACATAGAAGTCCAGTTTGTATCAGAGACGAAGTATACCTTCCATAGCCTCATTATATGGAGCTCTTTTTACCCACAATTTAAGATCCACCTGAGCTGTAGCCCATGAAAGCTTATCAAAATAAATGTATTAATATGGAGGTGTCAGGCAAAGACTCTTTACGATTCATGATCAAATCTATGAGGAGAAACTGCTCAGAAGGGATGTGTCTTTGAGGGTTGATGCAGAACCTGCAAATACTTGCCTGTCATTATGCTACAGGGTGTTCATAGTGTCTAATCCAAAGCTCCCTATTGCTGTTTTCCTTCTGCACACAGGCAAAATCGATTTTATTCAGGTAGTCTCTTGGTATCCACGTGGATTTGCTGCTAAAATGGGTTGCATTCTGCAGGACAGTGGACAGAATTATACATGGTATAGTTCCAATTAACTTAAATGTTTAATTACAAATTATATCCATGTCTTATTGTGAGCCACACAATCCGTTTTAGTGGAAATCTGGGTATAAATTTAATAAATGATCCCACTACTGTAGTATTTTTACTGGCTCCTTCCTGTCTTTTGGGAACAGTCCAAGATACCAGCATCTATACTGTATTGTGCTTGGGGCAGTGAAGCATCTGCCATAGATAATTTAAGTATTACATAATCAAAGAGAGCAGAAACTGAAAAGGGATAGTTATCAACTTCTCGTGCAAATTGTACTTCTATTGGTGTACATCAATATTAGCCTCTATGAGGTGGTCTTTATGCCCTTAAACAAAATCTGTAAACAGTTAAGTTAAAAAGGGGCATGGGACATCTTGGAATCAGCATATTTGACACTCAGTATGAATTGGAGGTACTGGAATCCAATTAATTTGAAAAATATGAAAACTCCACTTCTTCTATATTAGAAAGGTGTTGTTTGCAATAGTTTACCAATTCCAGTTCAGTCCTTATGGTCCTGGCTAGTCTTTTGTTGAAGAACGTGGGCAGGTATATGTCTTAGATCATTCAATGGGATTAGATTGTTATTTGAGCAGCTGCGATATGAGCATCATTTGGTTAAAAAAAAAAAGCCAAATAGCATTTATTTCAGCTACAACTTTTGACTACCTTAGCAACCTTAAATGCTTTAGATCAGGGATGTCAAACTGTCGGCCTGCAGGCCAGATGCATCATGGCCAAACAAAAGTCACGATATGTCGTGACACGTCACATGGCGTTGTGAGTTTGACACCCCTGCTTTAGATGCTCTACCACTAAATGCTCTGCTACTAGCTTTTATTGCATTCTTTATGAAATAGTAAAGTCTACAATAATTATTCATGAAAGATTGTTGAAATAGATGATCAAGTGGGTACAGTGTGTGTGTGTGTGTGTGTGTGTATGTATTTGTGCCTTCAAGTCAAGGTTGACTCTTGGTGATTGCTTGGTCAAGTCCCTGTGGTTTTCTTGGTAATACTTTTGGAAATGTCTCCTTCTTAGGGCTGAGAGTGGCTGACCCAAAGCCACCCAGTTGTCTTGATGCACAAAGCAAAACTTGAACTATTATTATTTTCTATCTACTGGACACATACTTCTTTTCAAGAAGAAAGTTATGGGCTCAGCAAATATTGGAGATGAGTTAAAAGTGCAACCCTGGTTCATACGATATGGTCTTGTACTATAGTGGCTCAATTTTTCAAAAAATTATTTCACATTCTTTTTTTCAGGACAGCTTAGTGTTTTTGTACGTGCTTGTGTCCAATTTTTCACTGTGCCTGTAGCCTTGGCTTTGAAGTGTAAAACCATTCATGGCGTATAAATCTCCAACTGCTTCCAGAATTTATTTCCAATTTGACAGTACAATTCACCAATGGGAAAACAAAATACAGAAATAAGAAAGTCTCTGTCAAACTGGTTGAGGAACTTTGCTTACAAAGGCAAATTTGGTGTATAGCTTATAGTCATCAGCTGTTTTATGTAGAAAAGCCATCAGATAATACAATTTCTCATCTAGGTTTGGATTAGTCACTGATAGGGAAGGCACCATGTTTCATTAGCATTTTGCCCAAGTCATCCACCCACTATAATCTTCTATAGCAGTTACCATAATTATCTTTCTTAACATACCTTATCACCACAAGCACAGCTTCAAGGAGCAACTTTAGAAAGTCAGCTCTTGCTCTTAGTTATAATTAGAGTTTGGGAAATATTGCAGAAGGCAGATTATGCATAGCTATTTAAACCTTTTTGATTAGTTTGCAATTGTGTTCACATGTCTTTTGAGATTTGCTTTTCAATGAATGTTCTATTCAGAGTTAGGAAATCTTACCAAAGAAAGCAAACTTTTAAATCCTGTTCACAAGACGGAGGCTTTAAAAGTCAGAAAGGTGAACACTTCACTCTAAATGTATAACATATGGAGAGAAATTCATTTAAACGTGCCTGATGGGGAAAAAAGGTCATTTTTTTGACTCAAGTCTAGTTTTTGTGTGACCTTTGGGCAAATGTCCTAATCTTTGAGTGCCACGGGCTCAATAGAGTTGTGGCCAAACCACAGTCTAGCCCAAATGCCTGTAAACATACCTGTATTCTGCATCAAAGAAGTATGGTTTATGTTAGATAATTAATGATGCCCAGGGCTTAATAGGTTCATCCAAGCCACAGCTCTGGAACTGTCTCTCCCGATTGTGGTAGAGGTGTGGTTTTGTGAATCATGCTACCAAAATAACTGGAGGGATCTATACTATTTCTCTTTTCTCATAGCATAGTCTGCACCTTCTTTCAAGCAGACCCTACTTTGGGTGAAGATACAGATTTGTATACATTGTTCTTGGTACAATACAGTAGGAAGTTTCTTTTGAAATATCACGTGTACAGCTCCAAGAGAGCATCAAAAGCAGTTCAGATGCATTGCTGGGTTTTTTCTGGGGGGGAGGGATTTCCTCCAAGGAAGAAAGAAGCTTTGAGGTTTAGGAACAAATTTCTCCCTCCTCAAATGATGCACTTGAGCATTGTTAGTACCAAGAGAAATCTGCAAGTGAACAAATGGAAGGTGTTCTCTAGGATTGCAAGAAAATCCCTTTTTTTCCCCCCCACTGGTCAAGTACTATGAAAATTTAATCTCTCCTTCTTCTACTACTACTACTACTACTACTACTACTACTACTACTACTACAACAACAACAACAACAACAACAACAACAACAACAACAATAATAATAATAATAATAATAATAATAATAATAATAATAATAATAATAATAATAATAATAAAAGTTGGAAGGGACCTTGTAGGTCATCCAGTCCAACCCTCTGCTCAGGCAGGAAACCCTATACCATTTCGGACAAATGGCTGTCCAGTTTCTTCTTAAAAACTTCCAGTGTTGGCACATTTACCGCTTCTGGAGGCAGCAACAAGGTGACCAATTAACAAGATTGACAGTCCTTCAAAGAGGAATCAAGATCCAACGAAGAGAGGAACTAATCAAAGGTAGGCAACGAAGAACAGGACGGAAGTCCGCGGAACCTTTTATCGAACTGAGGGAGAAGAAACACCGTCGGGGACTCTATAACCTTATGACGATAGTACAGGGCCCTCGTCCTTCTCTTCGTTAAACTAGACATCCCCAATTCCAGCAACCGTTCCTTATATGTTTTAGCCTCCAGTCCCCTAATCATCTTTGTTGATTTTGAGATATGCTGAATGCTGTCCTTCACAAAACATGAATACTTTGGGTTGTACATATTTTTTGCATGATCACTTTTCATTTCTCTGCCATTCATTTGCTTTAAATCTTATCCTGGTCGCACTCCAAAAGCTACCATCTAAGGAACATAGAGAAGTGCTCCATTTTTTTAGGAAAACAAAATATTTGATAAATGTTTAGCCCACGTAGGACATGCTGCAACTGGGAATGCCTCTCCCCAATCCAATCCTGACGAGACTACCGAGCATATAGTTTTATTCTCAACCTAAGAAGAAGTTTCAAATGTGTTGAAGTACAACTCTCATTAAGTCCAATCCATGTGGCTAATGGCCTAAAGTTGTGCATTCTAACAATGGGTGCCACATGTGGTTTACTTCAGTTTGCTCTGTATTGGAGTGTTAACATTATGAGGTCATATTTATGATTTTGATGGTTAAATATAGAGCTATCTCTTTGCAGGGCTTTTGTAGTTCTTCTCATGCGATACAGGTAGTCCCCAACTAACAGCCACAGTTGAGCCCAAATTTGTTGTTAAGTGAGACATTTGTTAAGTGAGTTTTGCTCCATTTTACAACCTTTCTTGACACAGTTGTTAAGTGAATCTCTGCAGTTGATAATGTACTAACCCACTTATTAAGTGAATCTGGCTTCCACATTGACTTTGCTTATAAGAAGGCTGCAAAAGGTGATCATATGACCTTGGGACACCTCAACAGTCATAAGCATGAACCAGTTGCCAAGCATCTGAACTTTGATCACATTATCAAGGGGATGCTACAAAAGTCATAAGTCACATTTTTCAATGCTGTTGTAACTTTGAACGGTCACTAAATGAACTGTTGTAAGTTGAGGACTACCTGTATTATATTTGCAAGAGAAGAACCATAGTTAAAAGGACCTCACAATAACAACTTTAACCATTTTGTATAAAGTTGCCTCCCCAAAAGGAAATAGCATGACTGGCATGTAGATCTATGCACACACATTTCCTAGACGCTTCTATATATCAGAACACAAAAGTGGACTTGGGACATTTTGTCTGACTTTGTCCCCACCACAGGTTGGCTGATTTTTATGCAAATTGATAGAATACTATGTCAGATGATCTCCTTCTTTCATTATGAAATGGTGCTTTAGCCTAACATCCAAGTATATAACTGAGGATTTCAAACTTCAGGCCACAGAACCTGTTAGTTAAATTTCCTGGAAGCTCTGATCAAGGGGCAAAGCTCTAGTGATGGAAAATTGGCCATAAAATAATTCTAGTCATGGAAACTGGCACTAATTGCCACAAGTGTGTAATAAAAGGGCAGATTAGTAACAGCTGCCAAAGGAAGTTCTTGCCCCATTCACTTGAAACTTTCCATTTGGCCTTGCTGGTAGGTAGGGGTCAAAGGCAAGGCTGGGCCAAAATGATTTTGCATAAAGCATGGCAAGCATGCCAAAATGGATAGCCACCCCATCCACACCCCCAAAAAATAATCATGCATCTGAGACAATTCCTGAATAATAGTCATGGCCATATTTTCACCCTTTCGGTTGTACCTGAGAAAAATTATTATGGGTGTCTCTGGTTGCATTCAAGTGATTCTTCAACCATCCACCTTTCAGTCTCTTATAGAACCCATCAATTTCTTACAGAACCCCAGAGTTCTTCAGAACTATGGTGGAATGTGTACCTGCAAGAGCAGGGAGAGAGACTTTTGGCAACACAGCTTTCCTACGGAGACGCCCAGATTAAGAAACTGCAAAGTGCTGAGCTAGATGGGAGGGAGAAAGAAGGGGAGGTTCAGGATAGCCACATCCTAGAATTTCTCAGGATATATCTAATAGGTTAGAAAGTTATAGCTTTAATTTGGCAAGATTCTGTCTATTAGGTGTAAGCGAAGAATTGAACTCAACTTTGTTGTCTCTGGACCTGGGCCTGACAAAAAACATTTAAATAAAACTGGTATAGATCCATGGAGGAGGTTAAAACAGATTCTCAGGAGATCCCAGTATTTATCTTTATCTGTAAAAAGTATCTTCTTATGTTGCCTTTTGCATCCTATCATGAAGCCCCTTGTTATTCACAATATCACTGGAACCGCCTAGAAACCACTAGTGTTATATCCTGTTCCCACAAGGTTGGCCTTGTCTCCTTGACAGTCAAAGCACCCACAGAGAATCAGTCATGTGGCAGCAAAATCCAGAGAAGACCACAAAGGATGTAAGAGTGACTTTGCTAGTTGAGGTCAAGGCCCTTCTTAGTTCAACATGTTTCTAAAGTAACCAAACAGATGCCCCTGGGGTGTTTGCAGATGGAGCCACACCCTTTCCTATCAGTCTTCCACTGTGTATGGTATTTGGAGATAACAAGTAGCCTTCAACCCTGACATAACATTGATTTTTCAAGAATCGGGATAGTGATGTCTTCCACAGGTTCCCCTTGAAAGCTATTACTCACCTGCAATAATTAATTACCTCATCTGTTCTAAATCTTCTAATCAGTTCCATTTAAAGATTTTATTATTTATTTATTTATTTAATTTAATTTATATGCCGCCCTTCTCCCGACGGGACTCAGGGCGGCGCACAACATATTTAAAACAAAACATAAATACATTCCCCCC
>NW_015386353.1:84217-85876 GCF_001527695.2 Protobothrops mucrosquamatus
AGGCTTCTTGAGGAGGGGCCTCACAACGGCCTCTTTAAGGGCCGCAGGGAAGACACCCTCCTGCAGAGAAGCGTTCACAATTCCCTGGAACCAGGCTCGTGTACCCTCCCGAGCTGCCAGTACCAGCCAGGAGGGACATGGATCCAACAAACATGTGGTTGCATTGAGCCTCCCCAGGACCCTGTCCACGTCCTCGGGCAAAACAGAGTCAAACTCCTCCCATTCAACCGTCTCAAGACCTGCTTCTGTCTCCTCCCCCTGGGCCGACCAGTCGGAGTCCAAGCCTTCTCGGATCCGCGCGACTTTGTCATGCAGATATTGAGCGAAATCCTCGGCCCTCCCCTCCAGTTTGCTGTATATGTGGTACTGGGTCAAGATGAGGTCATGGCACATGTCTTTGTTTTAAGATCTTCTTTTAAGGTAATTTACTCTGGTGGCGGCTTGGTTAACAGTTGTCAAGCAGGATTTCATGTCCATTTTTAAGCAATTGGCCTTATGTCATGATTTTGAATCCAGGGTAGGAAATGTTGCTTTCTTTTATAATACACTGAGATTTGACATAAGAAGTCCAGATTCCAGTCTGTGATATAGGTTCCCATTTGTCCTATAATGTAGAATAGAATAGAATAGAATAGAATAGAATAGAATAATAGAATAATAGAATAGAATAGAATAGAATAGAATAGAATAGAATAGAATAGAATAGAATAGAATAGAATAGAATAGAATATTCTTTATTGGCCAAGTGTGATTGGACACACAAGAAATTTATGTCTGGTGTATAAACTCTCAGTGTACATACAATGTACTAATGAAACCCCCAGAGTTCCAAGCAATAGCAGTTCTTTTCACATAGCACAACACTTCACTTTAAAAGCTGGTAATGGCTTTTGTTGTTAATTACATTTGAATATCTTAAATGTTTTAAAATACCTTTAAATGCAAGAAAGAGTTGGAAGCTCCTAAAGACAACACTTGGTTTCATTCAAATCCACTGAGTTGCTGTGCAAATTGCAACGTACAAGTCAGATTAGGGTAGAATGGTCAAATAAATAAAGTGCTATGCCTTGCATAAGAAGGATCGAGATAGCCTCGGTAGAAGGAAACTTCATATTATCCAGTTTTTTAGCAGTTTTTAAGGATATCAGTGAAAATGAACATAGAAGGAGAGTGGCTTTTCTCTTTCTCTTCAAAAACTTAGAATCAGAGAGATGGCGGTCTTCTGGAAATAGCTCCGAGATGCGGAGCCCGAAAACGGCGAGAGGGGGAGCTTGGAAAGCTCCCCGAAGGCCCGGAGTTCTACCCCCATGTGGGTGCCTCTCCTGGTGAGCCCCGGACTGGATACGGGACGTTTGGGGGCGCGGGGGACGTGGAGCCGATTCGGTCATCGTTCTCGGCCATTTTTCGGCCTTTTCCGGCTTACCCGGCCTTCCCGTCCACGGCGGCCCCGTTGATGGTTGGCGGGCGGCGTCTCCAACCTTCTCCAACCCGCTCGGCCCAGACCACTCGGCCTAGACCACCTGAAGGTCCGGAGATTTCCCTCCACGGGGATGCCTCCCCTGACGCGGAGATGTCTCTGGCGACCGGAGGGCCTCTCGGATGATCTTGGAGGCCCGCGTGGACTCGGCGGCCTCCTCGTCGGCTGCGATGGCCTGGCCA
>NW_015386353.1:87736-93594 GCF_001527695.2 Protobothrops mucrosquamatus
ATTTTAAAAGTATTTTAATTGGAAACACAGCTTGTAATATTTGGTTTTAATTCGGCTTTTATCGGGGTTTATTTTCTGTATTTTTGTATTTTGTAATTTTTTGTATTTTGTGTTTATTATTTGTTTTTAATATGCTGTGAACCGCCCTGAGTCCTATGGGAGAAGGGCGGTATACAAATTAAAATAATAAAAAAAAAAATAATAATAAATGCCTAATCAGAGTGTGGATTTTAGGTCAGATGGACATGGTACAGTTTAGAATACAATTATGCAAGCAACTTATTGTTCAAACCACAACATGAGCGCTAATCTTTTGTTCAGTTCTAATACATTCTCTCTGTATAGGTATTAGGAAATCCCCATTTAATAAAAGATCAGCTTTCACCTTTACCAATGGTGAGTCACTTAGGCATCTATTTACATGGTATTAAGGATAGGAAAAAAAGAAAATTTGTCAAGTTGATGGAAACAGGAAGATCATATTATAGCCTAATAGAGTATCCTGGAGCACATACTCTTTTTTTCTTATTTCCTTATTAGGGTAATGACAACAAAGTAAATGCCTTTAGTGATGTCATTTTCAGTAGGGTGAGTCATGGAGAGCCACATCTTCATTTCTGAAAACACTCCAGTAAAGGAAATCCCTTGAAATATGTGCTTTAAGAATGTGGGGCTTTTGTATCATGGCTGTCAGCAAGGCATTAGCCCACAACTAAGATTTATAAGCATGTCTTGGCATTTAAAATATACTAACTACATAATCATGAAGTATAATGGAGCCATAAATATAAGGTGAGCTATATCTTTATTTCAGTGTGTACTGAGCTATGATTTATCTACTGCTGTTAAGGCTCAAAATGGAAGAAATTGTTTTTTTCTTGAAGGCCACATCTTTCTGAACCAATCTGAACACTTGCATTTTTACTTGGAGAGGTAGAGGTAGAGGTAGAGGTAGAGGTAGAGGTAGAGGTAGAGGTAGAGGTAGAGGTAGAGGTAGAGGTAGAGGTAGAGGTAGAGGTAGACAGACAGACAGACAGACAGACAGACAGACAGACAGACAGACAGACAGACAGACAGACAGACAGACAGATAGATAGATAGATAGATAGATAGATAGATAGATAGATAGAGCACTTCAGATTCTCTCTCTAAAAGGTGCCATGGAGCTCATGAGAACAAGTCCATAGGGCCTGCCTACAACAGCTTTAAGCACCCATGCCTTTTCCCAGGAGAAGCAAAAAAAAGAAACTGGATTTTTAGCCTGACTGACTCAAGCTCTTGGCAGTTCTGTATTAGCTGATTGGATTATGTCAATCTGCAATACTCTGTTCCAGTATTGTTATTAGCTGATTCTTGGGCACTTTTCCTAAAGATTTGGGGAAAATAATCTGTGGCCACAATGTCTATGCCAATATCACATTTGACACTCTGGGGAATAGTAAAAAAAAAAGGAGTTTATACAGTTTGAATAGTGGAATAGATCCCCTGTGCAATTTTCCTAGGAAAATACGTATTATTTAGATGACCATGATGTTTCTCAATTTAGAAAATGTTGAGCAGACATAAACCAACATTATGAACAAGTTAGGTCTCAAAAATAGAGCATTTTTTTCAGAATCCTTTGTTTAAAATACTGGGCACTATCAAATCTAGTTGTATGGAGGTTGGCCATCACAGCATTCCTAAATCTGCATATAATTGGGTTTATAGACACTATACTTGTATAGAGGAAGTCACTTGAGTAGGAATACTACACAAAGTTTTTCATTCTTTTGTTGTGTTATCCTGGTGGTTATTGCTCTTATTCCTAGAAGATGAATTGCCATTTTCAAACTGTATTTCAACTACAAATAAATTCCTTCTTCCTTAAATTTCTTTTTGGATCAGTGTCTGCTTACCTCTTGGAGGTGGAAACTAGTTACGTAGACAAGGCAGCTGTGATCTGAGCATTCTAAATCTTCCTAGATTAAAATGGTATGAATTAAAAACAAGAATGAATGCTGGAACCCTGTCCATTTGTTGCCAGAGTGTGACATGTAACTCTAACAGATTTTAGACTAAACTGCGGGAGCAGATCAGATGAGAGCTGTGTTCCAGGTTTTCATTTCCATATATGGAGAATGAGAGGAGCTGATAAGCCAGAAAGTTTCACCTCTAAAGTTTACTCTGATAAGTGGTTCATTTTTCCTGAAAGGGCCTATTGTTGAGTACAGAATAGAACAAACAGCAGTTGTTGAAAACACATTTCATATCAGTCTCGAAAGTAGTAAAAGGAAATCTAGCCACTGAATTTAAACGTTTCTACAATACTGTAATGCTTAATGTTCCCTTACGATTTGTTGTGCATATGATATAGCAATCGCACTTAGACTTATATACCGCTTCACAGTGCTTTGCCAGCCCTCTCTAAGTGGTTTACAGAAGCAGCCTATTGCCCCCCAATAATTTGGGTCCTCATTTTACCGACCTCGGAAGGATGGAAGGCTGAGTCAACCTTGAGTGGTGAGAATCGAACTGCCAAACTGCTGGCAGTTGGCAGTCAACAGACGTAGCCTGCAGTACTGCATTCTAACCACTGTGCCATCACGGCTCTTTGCAATCAAACATCATAATTAGTACAGCAGTGCAGTTAACCAGATTAAAAACTCAAAACATAATTTGGAGTGTGCATAGCACCTAGAGTAGCATATGTGGGGAATACCTGAAATCAAATACAGATTTTTCCTGCACCAACCCCAGGAAAACACAGCTGTTGTAAGATGTTCCCAACAGGCTTTATCTGGGTAACATTTTGCTCTTCAAATCCAGATTGTTGTGTAACCAGTTGCAATGTCATGGGGCTCCTCAAAAAGCTATATTGGTTCTGATAACAATAGCAATAGCACTTAGACTTATATACTGCTTCACAGTGCTTTACAGGCCTCTCTAAGTGGTTTACAGAGTCAGCATATTGCCCCCAACAATCTGGGTCCTCATTTTACCAACCTCAGAAGGTTGGAAGGCTGAGTCAGGCTTGAACTGGTGGGAATCGAACTCCTGGCAGCTGGCAGAATTAGCCTGCAATATTGCATTCTAGCCACTGTGTCACCACGGCTTCTGGGTGATAAGTGCCCAAGCCCAAGCCCCTTCTTGATTTGGAAATTCTATTTTTGCCTCTCTTTTTTTCTTTTATTAATAAGGAATTGAACTAATTCTTATTAAACAACTTAAAATAGTACATAAACACTTTTCTAACTTTTAGCTTGCAACACAAGATTATTCCTAATAACTTTTACTAGGAGCTGCTAGAAGAGCTGAAAGAGCTGCTAGAAGAGCTCAAATAAAAAATGGGGAGGATGACAGCCATGATGGCACAGTGTCAAGAGATCAATGTTTGGGATGCTGTTAGTTGAAACGTGTAGGGTCCACACCTAAGACTTTGGTAGGAGATCTGTGGTCATGAGTTTGTAAGTTTGATATTCCTTTTATAAGTAATCACCTGAGTGGTTAACCTTGGTGAGTGATCACTGCATTCCTTCTACACTTAGTATGTCATTTACCTGGCTAGAGTGAACAAATTGTGTCATCACTAAAATCCTTCCCCAGATGTTGCACTATTTAAGAATAACCTGTAAAGAATAACCTGTAAAGAATAACCTGTTGAGAATAACCTTCAGGGACAGAAAGAAGAGCTGCAACCAAGACAACAGCCAGATAAAGGGAATTTGAGTCCAAAGCAGAAATACAATTTGAAAAAAAGAAAGTCTCAGACTTGATTCTAGTATTCTGAAGATAATGACAGAGAAGGGGAAGCTGCATTCAGACTTGCAAGATTCTGTTACAGTAATCGTCTATATATAAATAAAAATGTAAATGTTCGTTTGTTCAAAATCTTAAATCTCTGAAAGTTCTTCACCGATTGCTTTGAAATTTTGACACAACGTCGCATTCGAATACGTGCATGTTTTTATATACCTACTATTATATAGATGTCACACCTGTGACAGGTAAAAACATGCTTTTTTGAAAAACAGCGCCATCTGTTGGACGTAAAAGCAACACACACTTTTACCAGACTGAGCCACAGCAACGCATGGCCGGGTACAGCTAGTCTTATAATAAAAGTAGAAGTTGCATTCGTAACTTTGATTTCCTAGGCTGGTCTACCTCAAATGACTTATGAAATATTTACCAAAAGATGGTTCATCTGATACAATAAAGGAAGTTAACTGCTTCAAGAGACAGTTTAACCAGGTGAATAGTGCAACATCTGGGGAAGGATTTTAGTGATGTCACAATTTGTTCACTCTGGCTAGACAAATGGCATATTAAGTGTAAAAAGAATGTAGTGACCAGTCACCTAGGTTGACCACTCAGGTGATTACTTATAAAAGGATTAACAAACTTACAATCTCATGACCATGAGTCTCCTCGCAAAATCTGTCCCCTAAAGCCGTTCCATAAATCTCTGCTAAATAGTACATTTTAATGTGATTGAGATAAAATTAACTGAGGAGGTCCTTGATGCTTCTTGAGCTTGCTTGTTTTCTTGCAGACGTTTCCTTGTCCTAACTAGGTAACATCATCAATGCTAGTATATAGTTAATATATAGTTAATAAAATTAACTAGATGGGGAATAATGGTATTAATTAGAATGGAATCAAATTTACAATAAATATATATTATTTCTGACTTTTTGTCTGCTTTTGGATAACAGCTGCTGGCACACTACTCAAAAGCCAAGAATGACCTTCATCCCAAAAGCTGTAACACACCCCAGGATTAAGAATCTCTGAATGACTTCATAGATCCTTTATTAGAGAGGCAGCTTTTGCTTGAATAAACATGAAGTCCTTCCTGATCCTTGTTGCTAATGTAGATGGAAACACTGAGCCAAAAGAACTTTGCAAGGTTTTTGATCACCGGCTACAGTAGCAGACACATATTTCTGTATCTAGCGATAGTTAACTATGTTCTCTTTCATTGGTTAGTTGAAGGCAAACAGGATTCTTCAGAAGCGCCTGAAGCCACTAAAGCCCCTTTGGAAAAACAACAACTTAACCACTGGGGTTTTGGCATAGGTGATTTTGAGATGATGTAATTTTATACAGGGCTGATGTGAAGTTTTTCTTGGTTCCTAGAAGCTAAATGCCTCAGAGGTAATCATAATAATCTCAGTATTTTCTTAACAGTTTTGGACATGAAAGCAGACTTCAGTTCTCTTGCAGAGACTAGAGATCATGCAACGGTAAGAGGTCAGGATGAAAAAGGAAAAGACTGAGGACAGCCCTTGTGCAATACACAGTGCATAGAGAAATAAATAGCAATCTTGTCTTTACATCACAGTAAAGTAGCTGACAGATTTTATTTTCCTGGGCTCCAAGATCATCTCAGATGGGGACTGCAGCCAAGAAATTAAAAGACGCTTGCTCCTGGGGAGGAAAGCTATGGCAAATCTAGACAGCATACTAAAAAGCAGAGACATCACCCTGCCAACAAAAGTACCTATAGTCAAAGCCATGGTTTTCCCAGTTGCAATGTATGGCTGTGAAAGCTGGACGATAAGAAAGGCTGAGCGCCAAAGAATTGAGGCTTTTGAACTATGGTGCTGGAGAAGACTCCTGCGAGTCCCTTGGACTGCAAGGCGTTCAAACCGGTCAGTCCTAGAAGAGATCAACCCTGACTGCTCTTTAGAAGGCCAGATCCTGAAGTTGAAACTCAAGTACTTTGGCCACCTAATGAGAAGGAAGGACTCACTGGAGAAGAGCCTAATGCTGGGAAAGATTGAGGGCAATAGAAGAAGGGGATGACAGAGAATGAGGTGGCTGGATGGAGTCACTGAAGCAGTAGGCGTGAGCTTAAATGGACTCCAGAAGAT
>NW_015386353.1:97020-141199 GCF_001527695.2 Protobothrops mucrosquamatus
GCCCGTTGCTGGTTGGCTAACTAGCAACAGGGTCTTGCCAGCCAATGGAATTGTGTGATTACAAGCCAGGGGAATCCCATAAAAGAGGGCTCCCCTGGCCCAGAGAGCCAGTCCGGATTTACCTTATGCCTTGCCAATAAACCAAGAGCTGACTGTCACTCGACTCGTGTCTTACTGCCTGCGCGATCTAACAGCTAGGTGTATTGGTTGACTGGTGAGCAAGAGATCTCTTGATTTAATATTCTGATTTAAGGGAGAGAAGAAAAAAAGAGGAAGGACCACCTATTATCCAAAATGGATTCATCCACTCATCTGCTCTTTATAGGAACTGCAGAGCATTCATCTATGTTGCTTTTCTCCAGCTTTTGTTTTCAAATGAAATGGAAGATAATGAAATGGCTGGTTTTAATTAATTAATGGAATGACACTTTCACTGAATATAGAGGCAATTCCTTTGGCAAAAATTTGAAGTCTCCTTTGGATTTCACTCAGTGAAATCTTGGGTATGGTCCACTGAAATCAAGAGGACTTAAAACATATTTCAGTTTGCCTGAGTTGCATCCAAAAAAGTAATTGATTGAGGCACACACCTGCAAGAATAAATCTACTTCTCCCTGAATAATCTCCAAATCGTGCAGGGTAAAAGGAAAACTCATTATGGGGTGACAGTGGTTTCTTTGTCCACAGGCAAAACAGTTTTCTTCATCCAACACAATACCATCAACACCTGGAGGTGTTTTCACATACAGTTCTTGATGATTGTAACTCACTAGCCATTGATCTCCAGCGGTCAAGCTGAATCTGCAGTTTTAAAGCTGAAAGCTAAAGAATTCCAGTATGGTTTCTAAAAGGCACTTATGCAAAAATCTCAAAATTTCTGTTCAAATTTCTGTACCACTACCCAGAAAGCCATTGGTTAGATATATACATTTTGGATGGATGGAGAGACAGACAGACAGACAGACAGACAGATAGATTTTACCTGGTACAGATAACAGAAAATAGGAAAATAGACTTCAGCTCTGTTGACACCAATGATTATGATTTTCTTTATCATATCACTAAAATTTCCTCTGAAATGCTTCTATTACTTGAAGGTCTGAAAGCTTCAGAGCGAGCTATATTACAAATCAATAGAGTTACACATTTACCTTGACAGATCATTAAAAACAAGCCATGCAGCAGAAATGTACCCATGTCAAAAGCAAAATGAGAAGCAAGATATAATTAATGACCTTATTTAACAAAAACTGTAAATAATTGTTGCTAGTTACAAATGCACTTGCTTACCGAAAAATGGACTGATAAGTTAAGCCAATATTTTTTCATACTGGAGCTCAACAAGTGGGTGTCTACACATGTGTATGTGAGACAAATATACACACATACACACAAACACACACACACTCACGTCTTAGTACACAAACATGTTTAGGAGTGTCTGGAAGTGATTTTGTGTAAACTCTACAATTTTTACAGAGAGTTCTATATACCATATGCGTGTATGTGTATATGTGCGTGTATGTATGCATATACTTATTTGAATATGTACATATACTTTGAACCCTATTCCAGAGACTGTCCATCTGTAATTTAAATATTGATTCAGTTGTGGATTATAACAGTTTGAATTGATGTTGATGATTACCAGATGATTGCTGCTTAATTTCTCTTTGTGTTATGAAACTACTGTGATACCAGCAGGAAATCAGATCATTTGTATAAAATAATGGAAAGCTAAAATAGGGGAAAGAATTGTATTCATGAGAGCATATAAGAGTACATAAAGGAAAATGAGAATTATGAGGCATGGCAATGGATAGACAGCTGGAACAAGCAAACCAAGTTCAAATCAGGCCTTGCCTAGTGTACTGTCTCAGCAGTTCTACAACACAGAAGAACAAACATTTCCTGAACTTCCATGCTCTGAAATATGCAATCATAAAAGCCAGCAATTCTACATTCTGAAGAATTTATTGAAACATTCATTAGAGGCTATATCCTGACAGAAAGAGAGGCCCATAACTCAGTGGCGCAACTCATGTTTTCCATGCAGAAATTATTTCAAGGTATTATACTCCAAAGAAATGGTGCAATCCCTAAGGCTCCCAAAGGCGTAGGTGGACCCAGAGGCTTTGAAATCCTCTTACCAAATGTTTTTATAAAGAAATGGTTTCCAATATTTTTCACAGCAGTTACAAGTACAAATACATATTTAACTTATCTCGCTAAAGTTGCATGATATTACTCTTCCTTCTATAATCTACCCTATCTAATCATCAAAACTATAAATTAAAAGGTTTTTTTTTAATTTTCAAAAAGTCCATTACAGGCTTCCAGTCAACCATTAAGGTAGATAATATCTTTTCTCTCATCAAAGAAGTCAATTTATCCATTTCAGCAAAATAGGTTAATTTTACCAACCACTCCTCTATAGTGGACAATGTCGAATTTTCCCATGTCTGGACAATTAGTGAATCCTACTTTTAATATATTGCATGTTTTAACTGCTTATCTAATAATCCTAAAATGAAAAATTCTGACTTCAGTTGAATGTTGATCTTTAAAATCCTCTGTATCAAAGTATCCATTTGAATCCATTTTTTTGCTTTTCTACATTTCGACCAAGCTTGATAAAGTGTCCTTCATATTGTGCATATTTCCAACATACATTTGAAGTGCCTTTATACATTCTAGATACTTTCTGTGACATCATATGTCAATGATATATCATTTTTAAAAAAATCACAACACAATGTAAATTTCAGTCTTTTAACTACATATTTTCCCATTGATCCATCTATATATTTTCACCAAAATTCCTAGTTTATCTACTTTAAAGAATCTATATTGTAATAGATTCTTTAATCTATTCTTCCTCTAGCCCTCTGTTTCACATTTCAGCAAAAGTTTAGACATTTTAATAATTACATGTTCGTCATCAGTATGCTATTGTATTTCAAATTCTCTTACTTTGCTCTATATCGTAAGTCCAAATTTTGACAGCTCCATATATAAGGCATTTTATCCATTTTAAATCTTGCAGATTAAATTATAACTTATTATAACTCTTTACGGTATTAATATTTGCTGCTTAGGGGAAGAAAGCATCCCCATTTGATTTCTTGTCAAGGGTCTCCCCTCTTTTTTAAAGGATTAGAGCAAAAATTGGGAATTCAAGGTTTTGTCTTCTAGATTGGCTTAGCAATAAACAGCCATTCTCTTCAATTGCTAGAAATGACTGCTTGAAATCTCAAACACTTCCATTTTTTTTTTGTCCCTTAAAAGGTCTGATTGCTCCCTTCCATGACCTAAAAATGGCATCCTGGACTGGGCTGCTCCAGTTGAGCAGACAGGCAGATAAGCCTGACAAATTACCTGGTTAGCAACCCAGTTTCTGCTGTTTCACAAACCAAAATCAAATATTGTCGGTGGCAAGACATGAATTCTTCCTCAGTTAAGCCGGGCAGCCACACCATAATGTGTTTATCAGTCCCTTTTACTCTATACTCCCCAAACTGTTCACATCAATTGGTTGTTGCAAGAATCTTCCAAAAGACAGGGTATCGGGGAGAACAGCTACTGTCTGTCATCAGCATCCCATTGACAGTAGGCTTTTGAACCTTCATCCAGAAATGGTCAGTTGTCAAACAGCCTCAATGTGAGGCAGTGAATTGAAAGGAACCAGGTGGCAGATGACAAGATTTTCTTTTACGCTTGCGATAAAATATTTCCAAGCCTTGGTCAGCTTTCTTCCAGGCAGTCAAACTATTCTTAGCGCCCTTGCTAAATCAGGGCCTACTGCGGATCTTAGCTAATCTCAAGATATGCCATATCTTCAAGGGTAGGAGATCTGGCTGAATAGCACTACTTAGCTATAAGGTAATTGAACAGTGAGATTGTAGGATACTAAAAGGGTGATTAATTGGTTGACGGAATTCTGATAACTTGAAGAAAATGTTGTTCAAGGTGGGCTTCCATGTGTTAGAAATTGGTCAGCACAAGGGCCCAGCAAGGTTATTCACAGCATTCCAATATTTATTTAAAGAGTTCCCTTCCTTCATGACAGCAGGAGTGTACCTCAGCATGTATGCATCTATGAAATCAATGAATACATTCCACTGTCATGATAGCAATAGCAATAGCACTTAAATTTATATATTGCTTCATAGTGCTTTACAGCCAATAATAATAATAATAATAATAATAATAATAATAATAATAATAATAATAATTATTATTATTATTATTATTATTATTATTATTATTATTATTATTATTATTATTATTATTATTATATTGTCACTTTGAATGTATACCAATCGGCATACATCAAAATGAAATTTCGTTGCATACAGTTCTCAAAGGGCCACCACCTCTGACATACACTCCTTGTTCGTGGCCAGCTCAAGTTTCAGATCGTCCATTTTAGTCTCTAGGGAGCAAACGATGGCAAACAGGACAGATGGAAACGGAGCTCCATGTGGATTAGCCCTCAAATTAGCTTGTATTCCTGCACAACAGCCTCGCCTCCTTTTCTTTTTCTGATCCTGTCTCTTCCACCTTTTCCTTAAAGGGGAGTCACTCCTTTTCGCTCCTAGAGCACGCTGCCACCGCCTCCAACTCCTCCAAAAGCCTCTCTCCCTTCCTCTGGGCCTGCCAACAGCCTCATCCAGTTCCTTTGCTCCATAAGCCCCTCTAAGCAGTTAAGCATATTGCCTCCTCAACAATCTGGGTCCTCATTTTACTGACCTTGAAAGGGTGGAAGGCTGAGTCAAACGTGAGCCAGTCAGAATCGAACCCCTGACAGTGAGCGGTGAATTAGCCTGCAATACTGCATTCTAACCACTGCACCACCACAGCTCTTCCCCACTTATAGCCCCAAATACCAATTGAAATATAGAATGGCTTATAAGACACATAAGGCTTTGTTTAGAGGAATTTTTGCTTGTAAAACGAGGTACCAATCTTGATGTGAGATCAGTCTGGATGTTTTACAGAGCTTTTTTTCCCTTCACATCCAACAGGTAATCTCAGTTCCCTAAAGCTTTCAGTTTTGTCCATAATGCAAGTCATCGCTTTCAAAGTATCTTGCCGCAAAGGACAAGAGGAAACGCTGACAGCATCCTGATTCATTCAGAAATTGGCCGAATATTATAAAGCAGGTGATTTAAAAATGATATTGGTGAAAGAAAACTCCTCTCAACATTGGGCTTTATATTCTTGCTCACAATGGCACAACCAGGACAGTAATAGAGGCTGCTTGTGCTCTGTGTTTATTTGTTGTTGTTTTTTATTGATCTCGTCTCTCACAAGCTTGGATTTATGTCATCATGTATGTGCACTACTGGAGAAATGGTATGTTTAGTGGTTTAATGGTCTAGTCCAGGGGTAGTCAACCTTGGCTCTTTTATGACTCGTGGACTTCAACTCCCAGAATTCCTGAGCCGGCATGGCTCAGCTTGGAAACCTATCCCTTTCCCCTCAGCATGGCTGGCTGAGGAATTCTGGGAGTTGAAGTCCACGAGTCATAAAAGAGCCAAGGTTGCCTACCCCTGATAATCCCTTTTCAAAACTGAGAGATCAGTCATACTATGAACATGACCTTGGTGCATGAGAAACCTGGTATGAAGGTGTGCATTGGGTATGCATACATGCCCGATATCTTTAAAAGACTCATAGTTCATAATGAAGACCTTAAGAGGGGAAGGTAGCCTTAAAATATTTAAAATATATGAAAATATATGAAAATAAGTTCTCACTCTGTAAATGAGGGATAAGCAAAAAGGCATATTTTTTCTTTTACTCATGCTCTTTTAATTGTTGAAGGTATACATTATAATAAAACATATATCATCAGGAGATTTCATATGGCTGTTTTTGTCAGCCTCCCAAGTTGACAGACAGGAAATTAGACAATATTTCCTTACTTCTAATAAAGTAGAATTACAACAATTATACTTCATTGTATGGCTACATTAACAGAATCTTGCAAGTCTATATGTAGAAATCTTGTGCTGTCTCTCTTTGCCACCTGATAGGTTAGTTTGTTTCCCTGCCTGGCACTCAGTTGTGGGCTCCTTCCCCTTTTATCTCATCATTTCCTAGACCAGGGCTCCTCAACCTCAGCAATTTTAAGACTTGTGGACTTCAACTCCCAGAATTCCTCAGCCAGCTTTGCTGGCTGAGGAATTCTGGGAGTTGAAGTCCACAAGTCTTAAAGTTGCCAAGGTTGAAGAGCCCTGTCCTAGACAGCATCTCTTTCCCTCATCTTCCAAGGTCATTCTCATATTCCATTAAACTTTTTCTATGTCCACAAATGATGTTCAGAAATGATCATAAGCAATGAAACTTTGAAAGTCGTAAGGATTGTTTGCTCTAACAAATACCCAAGGAGATTTGGAAAACCTTTGGGTTGGGCACATAATGGGAAAAATAAAGGGTTCCCCACATTTTCCCTCAAAAACACCTCTGAAATACTTTCTCTTCCCACTTGATTGGATGACATTCCTCTAGGCCAGGGGTGTCAAACTGTCAGCCTGTGGGCCGACTGCATCATGCGGAGGCAATGTGAAAATAGTCGTGATACGTCACGTCATGTGACATGGCGAGTTTGACACCCGTTCAGACTGTCTGAACCTGTTAACTAGTCGACACTAATAAAATCTGTAAGAATGCATTCATATACAAATGCATCATAGCCTCAAGACAATCCCTTACATCATCCTATTTTTCAATCAATTATTTATTTATTTTCATTCAGCAGAAACAAACTTAAACACGCAAGACTATTATGAAAGCACAAATCTGTATTGGTTAAAAAAATACCCTTTATGTAAGTGGATAATAAAACTTTAGTATCATTAGTATATAGGAACTGAAAGCTGACTTATTCTTACTGTACAGTATTACATGCTATCTGGAGAGACAGGCAGTTGTATAAGGCAAATGATCTTTCTTTTGTATTTAGTATTATTTTGACCTTAGCAAAGATTAATTTTGTTATCTTGATATAAAATACATAATTCTGTTTCATCCTTTTTCAGGGATTTTCAATCAGCAATTTAGTGGTAACTCTTCCTCCAAAACTATGAGTAATTGCAGATTTTCACTCTGTTATATATCCACCACGCATGATAGAAATTGCCTTTGCTATCTGTACAACGCCAAACATCCACTCTTTGTTTTATACTGTATATTGTACAGAATTTACATGGCACCACTGAGAATATTTTCATCCAATGTTTAATCTCTCTGATAACTGTTGGAAAATGAATTGCTTTTAGCAATACTGTACCTGTAAGCCTGACTCAGGTGAGTAAAATCAAGGAAACAAGAATTACATGGGCTTTAGCAATATATCCTTAAGAGGAATTTCTTACTTTCATTTGTAGTAAGTTAAAACAGGCAAAGTTCCTTTAAATCAGGGATGTCAACTTTAAGACTTGTGGACTTCATTTCCCAGAATTCCCCAGCCAACATAGTTGGGAGTTGAAGTCCACAAGTCTTAAAGTTGCCAAGTCTTAACCACCCTGATTTAAATGATTTGAACTGCTTCTTCCCAGATTTCTTTCTACCTTAACCAAGTCACTATCTATGAGAAAAGATGTTGATTGGTACACCCTTGTCTCTTGATTGCTTGTATCTGCTTTCTCTTTTGTTTCTTTTTCAGCCTCCCCACAATCTGTCACAGATTCTTATTTCCATTTAACTATTCCGGAGTAGCGTTTCAACTCGAGTGCAACATGAGGCACTTCAATCTTATCATTATTTCTCATTTAACTGATTCCTGACTAGACTGTGGCTTTATAATCCTGGGGCATTACTGAGGAGCTCCATAAGAAGCAAAGAAGCATATAATTAACAGGATCACCTAGTCCTAGACACATCAGAATAGTTGTAAAAATAAAACGAAGCAAAACTAAAAAAAAAAAAAAGACCTGTTTCTCAATGCCAATTTTGTAATTGTCTTTAAACTGATGGGAAACAAATCTATAATGGGCAAGTGCAGCGTTCCCTACCCTATTCAAGATAAGACTCCCTTTGGAATTAGGTAGCTGTCTCTAGATGACTCTCAAAAAATAATAAGGAAATAAGTATGTGCCAGAGTGAGTTATGCTGCAATTAGTTTGAAGAGCTGCTCCATGGCAACAACTCCTGTAAGTTCCTTTTTATCAGCTTTAAAATATCAATTTCTCGCTCTCGCTCTCGCTCTCGCTCTCTCGCTCTCCCTCCCTCCCTCCCTCCCTCCCTCCCTCCCTCCCTCTCTCTCTCTCTCTCTCTCTCTCTCTCTCTCTCTCTCAATTTCATCCTGGTTTTTTGAATGAGAATCATATCTGACAATTCAGAAAAGTTACTAACTGGATCATCCTGATGAGAATAGTAAATTCTAGGAGATTTAACTTCTGGAGCTGACATTGGCCAATCTAATCTCTCTGCTAAGAACTACCCTATAGTAAGCAACATAGGTGTCTTGTCTCTATAATGCAACATTAGCTGGCTACTGCTCAGTCTCAATGAAGCTAACCATATTAAAGCCTTTCAGAGCAATAGGTTCATCATCCAGAGCTAAAAAGCTAAAACAGTATCACAGTATTACAGTCATATGCAGGTAGTTCTTGACTTACAACAGTTCATTTAGTGACTGTTCCAAATTCAAACAGCACTGAAAATCATGAGTTATGACTATTTTTCACACAACCATTGTAGCTTCCCCATGGTCATGTGATCAAAATTCAGACGCTTGGCAACTGACTCGTATTTTTGACAGTTGTAGTGTCCGGGGGTCATGTGATCCCCTTTTGCAACCTTCTGACAAGCAAAGTGAATGGGAAAGCTGGATTCACTTAACAACCATGTTACTAATTTACCAACTGCAGTGATTCACTTAACAGCTGTGGCAAGAAAGTTCATAAAGAGGGGCAAAATTCACTTAACAAGTCTCTCAATTAGCAAGGGAAATTTTGGGCTCAGTTGTCCAGGACTACCTGTAGTTTCTCTTTGGAAGATATCAACTGTATATCAAAAGGTCTGAGTAGAAAACTTGTTTTTGGTTTTGCTTGGATTCCTTTCTAATGAAAATTATCATGGAAACCACTTCACAGTGTAAACACTTCCAAACTGTGGTCAAGGATTAAAAACTTTATTTGGTATGTCCTTATTTTGCTTTAGAGCCTGCTCCTCTCCATAGCATCTGCCCTCTCACATTCTACACGTGAAGATCTCCATCTGTCTTTCACCGGGTTTTTTTTTTTTTTACACCTGGTCCGCACATGTTTCAGTCCAATGACTTGGCAAATGCATTGCAGAAGAACAAAAGGCAATGTGTCCAGGCATGTTCTGGGTAAGTCTTGTCTTTAACATCTGTTTGCATTTAACATTCATTTGCAGTTTTACAATCCCCAGTCCTATTGGTAAATATTTTCTACTGTGCTAATCTTTCCATTACCATTCATCTCAGGATTATGCAACAGCTAGTAATTTTAGTGGGATGGTGGGTTGGATACAGAAGATTTCTCAGCTGTCTCTCTATACTATAGAACCTAGAATTCATAGTTTTCCAGGACTTAGCCAACTCAATTTCCCAAAATGACAAAACTGTGCTTTTTGGAAGTCCATGGAGAGAACCAGTTCTTCTCAAAATCTCTCTACATAGTTGCATCAGGTCTCCTTCTGAGAATAAGTAGTTGCTGCACCTACTTTATGAGCAAGATCAGCTTATCAAAAACACAAGAATGTTGAAAGTCACCCTTCATTCTGTTGCCCAACCTATTCTTGGAGAATCTCCATTGACAGTCCAAACTCAGGAAGGACTGGATCTATCCGGCTGTAGACAGATGAAAATTAGTTTTGGTTGTATATAAGAACTCTATGTAGCAAACTTTTGAGTGCCCTCAGAGTCTAGTATCAAAAATAGAGAAACCAAGGGTTGTGAATTAGCCCTATTATTTGGCAAATTCCAGAGAAAATTTCTCTCAGCTCTCATATATTAACCCATCTTCATATTAATTCGTATTTATCAGTAGTTATGGTCCATCATTGTGGATGTATGTTTCTGATCATCCAGGCTTGACAGTGAGACCATTTTGTCCTTCAGCATCTCTCCAGGATCCTCTGTTCATTCAAGCCACATGCTTCACCCACCAAGGCTGGAGAAGCAGCTTGGCAGTATCATCATGGAATTTTTCACCTCATTGCTCTGGGGCCTTCATTCCCCCCTCTATAAAATCAAGGTGACAATGGGTCCTTTGTCTATGCTGGATGCCTAGATTGCAAGGTCTTTGGGGCATGTACGGTTTGTACAGCCTATAGCACAAGAGCTCTTTTATCTCTGAGGCTCCTATAATAATCTTAAAAACAGAATCAGTATGTAATCTGTCAGTGCTAACTATCTAGAGTATGATATACAGCAAGCAATGTAAATTATGGGCCCTGATCAGTTTGGCTAAAGTTCAGACCTTCTTATGTTCTAACCAGAGTAGAAAGATAGTGCATTTATCGACAGTGATGGTCTTGATAGCTCTATCATCAGCCTATATAGTTTTTCCTTGTTTCTAAATTAGGTTCCAGATTGTCTTTTCAATAGCAATGTCTCTTGTATGTCTGCTCAGAAGCAGGCATATTCAAAAATCTTGGAATACAACAGTGCTTACTTCCCAGGTCAATGGTTGCAGCCTAAGAGTTGCAAACATTTTAATTCAACTTCCAAATGCTTATTTAGTGAGCATGCTGCTTCCTCTCAAAATGATTTATGGGTTTAAAAATAAAATTATTTCGCAAGAATAAAATAAGACAGAACAATTTATCCATAAAATTCACACAGCTTTTTGAAGGAAATAATCAGATCTACCTTGAGTTTCCCTTGTATGATTGGACAATTCTGGGTACATGCTGAAATAGAGTTTAAAATAATATGGAAACTTTTACAGTCAGCTTTTATTCAGCTAAGAAAATCTTTGAAGCAAAACAAAATTGGAGAATTAGTTTCTTTAGTTAAAATCTAGATTTCTAATACTGCATGTTACTATCAAGATTTCTAATATGGCGAACCTATGACATATGTGTCAAAGGTGACATGCCACAATGTTTTGGGTAGCATGCCAATGTCCACCAACATCTGAGACTATTCTCAAAATTACACCCCGCTCTTTCACAATTTTTGGCGGATGCAGTGGCCTGCAGGCCCTCCAGAAGTCACAAGAGAGCAGGGCTCTTTTGCATAACGTCCAGAGGCCACACAAGAGCACACCCCAATTCTCATACACCCTCCACTGAACATCATGAGAGACAGGGGCAGGCTTTTGGAGATCACAAAGGCCACGGAAGAGCATTCTCTGAAGCAGCTTCAAGAACCAAGGCATCATGCAAGCCAGAGCAGCCTCAGCCTCAGAGCAGGGGCCTGTCAATAGAAAGAGAACAGTGCCTGAAGGTAGGCAGTACATGGCAGATCCTGGGGAGTGCTGAGCTGGGGGGCAATCACAGCATTTCCCAAGACTCACAGGCCTTGGGGAACAGTGCAAGGTGGCCTTTTTGAGTGGCAACAGGGCTGAAGTCAAGGCTTCATGAGCAGCCTAAGTGCTGCTGCTGAATGCTGCTTTTCAGGGCATCCTAGATGGAGAAAGGCAAATACAGACTTGTTTAACATTTGTTGGGAGGGGGGAGGATGGCAAACCAGCAGAGTCAAGTTAAGCATTTTCTGAATTTTTGAAACATCATGTCTAAAAGGCTTGCCATCACTGATCTAGGGTTATGCAAGATATGAAGATGCTAAATGACAACACACACTCAGTGAAATTATCAGACAAGTGACATGATTACAAACGTATGTCCTAATCCTGGATGCAAGCATGTATGATTGGCGTTTGTGTGTAACAATAATGTTCATATTTCATCATTTCTCCTCCCTGGGAGACAACCATAGATGTCTACAGAGTTGGGGGGTAAGAAGGAAGAAAAATGTATTGTGGCATTATGATGCAAATCTTGTGACTTATGTACTTACATTCAATATGAGGTTAGAAATATGAAGGGCCATATTCCCATGCTCATGGCCTCATATTTTAGTCACCATGGCTAGCTCCAGACATCAGTAGCCACAGTAGCCCCTGAAAATATTCTTTTGTAGCCAGGCAAACTTATTCATTAGCAATGCCCAGATCCTAAACTTTTTAAGGTAAAAAGAAACAACACCTAGGAAGTCATAGACTTAAGAATATATACTTAAGAATATATCTGTCATCTGCACCAAGTTAAGTTTTTAAAAAGTCTTGAAAAATAATCCTATGTACAGTATACTGCATGCAAGAATCAAGCAAGATATTATCAGACCATGGGAGATTGGGATATTTATTTTAGGATATTTTTTCTTAAAAAATTGACAACTATAAACAGTATATATATCAATATGCCAAATATCTTAATATCAAAGCTGCAACATCATAGATATATCCTTTCGATGTTTAGTCATGGATATTCTATGGTAGCAGAAGTCAACAAAACTAATTCTCACATACACAGTTAAAAGAAAGATTTTAATATCTATTAAAAGACAGTTGAAATTGAAAAACATAAAATAAAAATTGAATTAGGTACGCATAATAAACATGTAATAGAAAAAACTATATATTCTTATTAAGATTTAAAACAAAATAAAATTGCATGACATAATGGACTATTAATTATGGATATAACATAAAGATGGACATTTGGGAGAGAATGTGGGTAATTTGCATTAAATTTACATTGTGTTATAATCTAACATTTGTTTAATACAATGAGGTATCATTGGTGCATGACAATAGAGAGCTTATCAAAATGTATAAAGGTATTTCAAATTAGCCTTGGAAATGTTAAAAACATGAGGACACTTTATTATGAATGGTGGATTTATGAGAACGCTAAGAAATTTTGGATACAAATTCACAAAATGATGCAAAGAATTATAAGGATTAATATTGCAAAGAATATTGGGACCATCATCATGATTCTAGCCACTGCCTATCAAATGCAGGATGAAGGCCTCTTCCACATGTTCCCAACCAATATGGTCCTGAGCTTTCTTTTGCCAATTGGGCCCGCTATACTTGCTGATGTCGTCAACCCATCTTCTTTTCGTGGATGGCAGATTATGGTCTATTCCTTCCACATGCCAATACAACCTCAAAAACAGCCCTCATTCCCTTTAGGTTCTAGGGCAGTGGTTCTCAACCTTTTTAATGCCGCGACCCCCAACCAGTCGTAAGTCGAGGACTAAACCGGTCGTAAGTCAAGGACTAAACCGGTCTTAAGTCGAGGACTACCCAACCGGTCATAAGTTCAGGACTTTCCCTGCCCGGGAGCGCCGCACATGCGTGGTTCCGCCCCCTGCGCCGGCCGAGGCGTAGCTGGCAAGCGGCAGAGACGGAGCAGGCCGACCACCAGCTGGCCCAGCTCAAGGGAGGTAAGGCACCCGCCAGAAAAGGGGGAAAAAATGGCAGACAGCCTTGCTTGGCGACCCCCGTGAAATGGTCGATCGACCCCAAATGGGGTTGCGACCCATAGGTTGAGAACCGCTGTTCTAGGGCAACTCCTTCCTTTGGGACTTATGGACAGTGAATTAGAAAAAAAAACTTATGGTAGATTGAGCAAGCAAGATTATTGCATGCACAACATTGGAAGAATAATGAAATCGCCACAACGGAGGAATGGATTGTGAAAACGTTAGAATTTGCAGAAATGGCAAAACTGACCTTGTTCAGAGAAAAAAAAACTTTTCTGAAAGATTAGAAACCTTATACAGTATGGACTTTCTTTGTTCAAAAAAGAAAGAAAGAAATGAAATGATTTATGGCTTTGAAGATGGGACTAAATGAGGGGCTGAAGGGACATATAATATGTAAGAGGGAAGGAGGGATTATAATATTGTTACTGGTGAAAAGAAGGTTGGATGTCATATTTTTTGCACTTTTTTCTACCCTTTTTCTTTTTTTAATTTTTCTTTTTTATGGTAAAATTCTCAATAAACATAAATAAAAAATAGCACTAATTTTTAGAGTAAATGTTTGCATTAAACTCTAAAAATATATTTAGCAAGGCACATCGTGGACACATATTAATTCTTTGATTTATAACTTTACCATTCTCCAAAAACAACTCAGACGTGAAGGAAAAAATAACCACAAGTAGAAATAAGTTCCCTTTTCCTCGCAACCATTCCAACAAAACAGGAGCTAATTGTGTTCATGCATACTAGTTTAAAGGAGGAATATACCATTTATGGAATAGTTTAAGTAAATTCTCATTAATTTGGTCTGAGGATGATGACACTGGTTTCCACTTCCATATGTTATTCCACTTGAGTTATTCCACTTAATTTCTTTTTCTTTTTCCCCCAAAGCCATTTTCAAACCAATTAGAGGCTGCTATGTTTTCTCTGTGATAATATTACATAATTTTAGTGATACACCTTTTAGATTCGATACCTCTGCTTCAAAGTTTGTCAGAGGTCTCTTTGTCTGAGCTTTTATTTCTGAATTAAGGAGAAAGGATCTAAACTGTAATTGAAATACAGGTTTGAAAAAGTTAGCTCATTAATTATCAACTCATTGGGAGTTGATAATCTAAGCAAATCATTGTCCCATTAGCACAACTTGCCCAGAAACAGTTCTAAGGGATCCTTTCTAGCTTATCCATCTCTAGTGCATATTAATGCAATCTTATATTTTGAACCCACTGACATGTTTGTTCCTCCCTCAACTCAGTTTCACGTAGACCAAATACAGGATTTTCCCTTTCACTGAGAAGTATAAACAATGATAACAGAAATTATAGGTGCCACTTCTGGATTGAGGTTTTAGAGTCAAAAGTGAACTTTGTTGAACCAACCTAGGCCATTGAAATTCCCTTTTGATTGCTTTGCCATAATGAGGTTCCACAAAGATGTACATCCAAATGTGCATTTTGGTAGAATCACAAGCTGAATATCCATCAATAGTTGTGAACTAGGTCAACTTGTCTCAGTATTGACAATGTTAGATGCAGGAAGAAAATGAACAAAGCAGGGTGCTGAGCTTAGAGGTAACAATGAGGGCTTATATTCTTTCATTATACCTAAGTTCAGAGTTCTATAAGACACACACACACACACACACACACACACACACACACACACACACACCTGTTGTTCTATAAGCAGGCACTTTATACCTGCCTTGGTCATCCATGCTTGGTTTTGTCTATTGTACTTAATCAACAGGAACTCCTCCTCTGTTTACAATTGTCTACATTTACATTCACAGGCTACTCCTCCGATTCCTCCATTGACAATAATGCTTTGAATCAAATGGGTTTTGTGCAGCTTGGTGCTTTGATAACTATAGATTTCCACTGAAATGAAATGAAGTGACCTCATCCGATTCAACCAACTGGTGCTACAGCTTTCCCACCCCATCCCTATTCTGCGCTTATCCACTTTGGCTCCACAGTGCTCCTAAGACAAAGTTGGTTTCTCTGAACCCAATTACGGCACTTGGTACAAAAGAGGCCGCTTATGAAAAGCAGAGATTAGTCTAGTACACTTTTATGTTGCAGAAGCTTTGGCATAGAAATGGATAGGGCGATAGCTGGCTTTTGTGAAACACCTGTCGTGGAGACAGCAAGTAGGATAAAGCTGTCTCCAGGAAAAGAAAAAGGAGAGGAAACCTTCACGCCAAAGATATGTGGGGGGTGGAGGCAGGATAGATAGTGCCAGGAAATAAATGAGAGTGTTACTATGACCCAAGAATTCACCTGGCAAATCTGCTTCTAGCCCCATCCCGAGACAGTGTGAGTTCCTTTGAAAAAGGAGCTTGAAAGGCATTGGAAGAAAATCTACTTTTCTAATCTGCCCCCAACCATGGATTATAATGGGACTGTCAATCTGGCTTTCAGGACCAATGTTCCTGACTCACCTGCGATCGGAAGGTTATCTGGCATGCATGAAGAAGAGCTGGTGCATACATCAGTTCCTAGGCTAGGAAGAAGTATTTTGCTAAGGCTGAGAATTGGGACATGAGCTGTTTGGTCTTCCTGGTTATGATCAAGGGATTAATGCTGCTGAAGAAATGCTGCAGTGCTTTGTCTGTGAGCATGGTCACATATGATAGAGGGGTGTCATCTTCTTTCAGTGGCATAGTGACTACAGCACTTCTGCCTTAGTTTTCTCCTACGAGACAAAGCATTGTTTGGCAGAGGGTTAATTAGAAAAATGGCACAAAGGAAAGGTTAATCTCACATTTTTAGGGCTGCAGTCCCAATTCATCTACTTTTCTGTTCTTCCCACCCTCACTAGTTGCAGTTAAACTGTTATTTTTTTTAAAAAAATGAGAAATGATCATAAGAGTTGTTGTACTTTAAGAGATGGGCAAACTCCCACCCACCTTGTGTTGAACTGGCATGGCTTCCTTTCCAAATCAATCCACTATTCCTAAACAGCCCCTTTATGGATTTCTCCCATCTCCTTCCTTTCCTTTCCCATATAACAGATATCTACAGCACAGGTGAAGCAACCACTGAAAAAGGAGGAATTGAATATTTTTCTTCTCCATCCTCTCTTTTTCTTGAAAGGTGGTTGCAAGTTTTGAAATTAACCTACCTCTGTTCAATGGCTACATCAGGGCACTGAAAGTTCTTTCCGTTGCTCATCAAGAATATTCCATAAAGGTGAAGGAGGAGAAAGAGAGCCATTACTTCCTGTGTCTGGTACCACAAAAGACGAAGTTTTATTGAAGGGGAAAAATAGGATTGGGGAACTATGTGCTTATTGGGTGGGATACTAGTACAGAAGGGCTGCTTAATTCCAATGATAGCTCCTTACCAGCTAGTCTAGCAGACTTTTATTCAACACAAAGCTGGCATTGGGGATACAAGAATCTCTGTCCACTTCCTGTCAGTCTTTGTTACATAACTGGCCTCTTTCCCATTATCCACATAGCATCTGTCAATACTGCAGCCAATCAGAGCTTGGAGGTATGTTCAGTGGTTGCCAGGATATTGAGTGAGTTTAGTAATGACAAGTCTGACTTGTTGTTTTTTTTCAACCATTCTCTATCTCCAACTTTTTTTCTTGGAAGACTGATGAGGCAGGGCTTTAGAAGTGGCTAATTTTTGACTGGGACATGATATTTGCATAATAAGCTTATCCCACTCCTTATCCAGTTCAGCGTACAAATCCTGACAACTGAATCATTCAGTCAAAACAGAGAGTTGTCTCGGGGTTTTTTTTTTGTCCCAGCCCAGCCAGCCCACTCACATCCATCCAGCCTCAATGAGTTTGATTTTACACACAGCTGTTTTGGCAACCTTGCTGTTGATTACAGCAAATCTATTTTGCATAATGTGATGTCAAGTGATTCTGAGTCCCAGGTTCATACCACCTGATGGGCAGCATGCCATCTTGTCTGCCAACACACACCTGTATTGAACTTTGTTGTGTTTGCCATAAAAGATTGGGCACCTGGGTGCTTCAAAACAAAGCAGAGTTAAACTTATAATTAGCTACCTTTCTTTAGAGTAGCAGGTTACAACAGCTCCCTCCTTGAAGTCACTTCTCTGCTCATAGGAAGAGAAAATCCATGCTAGGAAAAGACAGTAGAGCAGGGGTGTCAAACTCAATTTCACTGAGGGCCGCATCAGCATTGCGGTTGCCCTTGGGGGTCGGGTGGGTGTGGCCAGAGTGGGTGCGGCCTACTGGATGGGCGTGGCCAGTTCTACATCATTCGCGTCAAGGATGCCTGTGGGGGCCTGGGCAGGAGTGGGACAGATCTGAGGGTCTCTGGCAGAAGGGGGTGGGACCAGGGCAAGTGCCAAGGCATGGTCCACCGGGGCAAGTGCCAAGATGGCCACCACAAAATTGTACATTGGCTCCCGGCTGGCCTGGGCCAGGGCCACGGCAGCGGGGGCCGTTCCCTCACTGTTTCCAGGATGGCTTCGCGGGCCATATGAAACCACTTCGCGGGCCGCATCCGGCCCCTGGGCCTTGTGTTTGACATGTCTGCAGTAGAGCTACCCAGAAAATATTTCTAACACAGATTGCGTTTCAACTTACATAGGACAGTTCTAAAAAGAAAAATAAGAGTTCTGGTCAGAATTGTTAGCGCTAGATATGTATAATTTTCTTTACTAATAAAGGAGAATATTTGTAGCTCATGGTTGACATGAGAGGTCCTTGGGGCTCTCTGAGCTTGCTTATTTTCTTGCAGACATTTCATTACCCAAACTAGGTAACATCATTATGACTAGCAATTAGAATAATATTAGAATAACAGAGTTGGAAAGGACCTTGTAGGCCATCTAGTCCCCCTGCCCAAGCAGGAGACCCTACACCATTTCTGACAGATGGCAGTCCAGTCTCTTCTTGAAAGCTTCCAGTAATGAAGTTCCCACAACATCTGAAGGCAGTCTGTTCCATTGGTTGATTGTTCTCACTGTCAGAAAATTTCTCCTTATTTCTAGGTTGAATCTCTCCTTGATCAGTTTCCATCTGTTAATCCTTGTCTGGCCTTCAGGTGCTTTGGAAAATAGATTGATCCCCTCCTCTCTGTGACAGCCCCTCATACGCTGCTATCATGCCTCCCCTGATGATGTTATCTAGTTTGGGTAATGAAACAAATACATAGCAGTGCTTCCTCTTTCAGAACAATTGTCTCATGTATTACAGTGGTTTCAATCATTGGTCTTTAAATTCTTTCTTTGACTATGTTCAATATTCATTCATTACACATTTCTTTGCATGTTTTTCTTAAGTATGCTTTACAACCATTTGAAAGAGTTGATTAACAAATGAGAGGCAAGGCAACCCTTTATATAGGGATTAAGCCGGTTTATTCTCTCTTCTATTTCCTTTTCTGTCATACATCTTCTTCCGTTTTCCTCTTCTTTACCCAAATATGTGTTATTCTTTCTCTTCCAATTTCTCCATGCAGCAGTCATTTCTCACCTACTTCCATCCGGTTCTTTCTTTCATTTTTTTGGAGGATTTTACTGGTAGGGGGGAATTTGCACGTATCTACTTCCATATTTCCTTGCATGAGTGTGGCTTAAGAGAGAGAATATGAATATATATACAGATATAGATCAATGTCTTCTGTAAAAGTAAGCCCTTATTTTACAGTTTGATAGTGATTATTAATTAATGCAAATAATATAAATTTAATTAAACCTAACAAAACAAAAGCTCACATTTAGTCTTGTTACTGATGCAGTAAATAAATTTGATATGAACATTTTAAACAAATAGAATAAAAAGTTAGAAATCCCCAACTTGTCTAAACAGTGGGAAATTATGTTAACATCTCTATCAAAAGTTTTAGTAGAACTTAGGCTATAGCTTATTCAACAAAACATAATATTTTGTGCCAATTGGATCTCATTGCATTTGTATAGCAAAGGGAATAAGTGAATTGTTGTGGTTGGGGAACACAATTGCAATAATGCTTCATTAAAACATGTTTTTGCAATGTCCTAAGGCTGTTAGGTTCTAGGAAGACATAATTACATATATCAATCTGATGTTGAGACAGGTTTAATATTTCCAAATATCGACATGTTTCTGAACCTAATACTTGGAATTTGAGGGCTAGACAACAGAAGTGGATTCTCCACACCCTTTTTATTGCTAAGAAACTAGCACAACATTAGAAAGGTAAATTTATAGCCCCCATTGACTCAACAAATCGAAGACCTGATATTACTTGTCATGTATTAAATAAGCTGCTTACAGACAGAAACTGTGCGTCAATGATTATAATGGAAAATAGTTTTCTATATTGAAATTCTTGGGTAAAACCACATCTGGAAAGGAACATGTAAATTTTGCTTATTTGGTTTCTATATATGTACTTGCCTCATTTTCACTTCAGAACAATCTATATGAATAAAAATGTAAATGTTCGTTTGTTCAAAATCTTAAATCTCCAAAAGTTCTTTACTGATTGCTTTGAAATTTTGACACAATGTTGCATTTGAATACGCGCGTGTTTTTATATACCTACTATTATATAGATGTCACACCTGTGACAGGTAAAAACATGCTTTTTTTGAAAAACAGCGCCATCTGTTGGACGTAAAAGCTTTCTCTTTTCTTTCTTTTCCATTTAACCAGACTGAGCCACAGCAACGCGTGGCCGGGTACAGCTAGTGCACAAATAAAAATGCACTTATTCTTTCATATTTGCACATTTCTGAATTCTTCAGTGTAATCCCCAGTTTTAAAAAGTATGTATTATGATCATAAACATAAAAATTCAAATGCCAGTGAACATAATATAGAAAAATGTAATATATTGTAGAAAGAGACCACCTGCAAAAAAGACTTGCATATAGTCTGTGCACTCATTTTTGAGTCTGTCTCGTGTGTGTGTGTGTGTGTGTGTGTGTGTGTGCGTGCGTGCACCTTCAAGTCTGTCCTGATTCTTGGCAATTTCTTGAGTTCCTGCAGTTTTCTTGGTAATATTTTGCCATTTTCTTCTTCCTGAGGCTGAGAGACAGTGACTTGCTGAAAGTCATCTAGCTGTTTTTGTTCTTAAAGCAAGACTAGAATTCACCATCTCCTGATTTTTCCTGATGCACAAACTGCTTCTCACCTACTCACATCCAAAGTAATGTTTAGCTCCCACTATTTGTAAAGGACCTTCATAAAATGCCCATTATTTCCCATTGTTATCCTTTCTTAGTATGATTTTTAAGTAACTTGTCCCAATTACAACAAAAATTCTCAAGGGGGAAAATAATTCAAATTTCCATTCTTAGTCTTTTTCCTAATGTGCGTGTGTGGGGGGTGATTTTGTACAACTATCTCCAGCATAAACTCCCTTCTTGTGAAACAAAACCTCTGTATGTTAAAGAAAGTTGTGAAGAAGACATATTTTTATAGAACTTTAAAGCAATACATTGAATGATCTGGGGAATAAGAAAGAATATTGTCATATAAAATAGAACCATAAGTGAAACAAGTATCTATTGATTTGCATATCCCTAGTAGGAACAGATTGATCTTGTAATACAGATGAAGACAGTGTTTGTTTCAAAGAATGAGCTTTCTAGATAAAATCTTCATTTCACCCAACGCTTCCTTTGGTCTCCACAATTCATTTCTTAATTTCAGAAATGAAGTGGTTGTGTGCAGTTGCAGGTTGTTTGTTGGCAACGTCCAGTGAACATTTGTAGACTTGGCCTCTACTTCCTTTTGGTACTTCACACATTGTACATTTGCTTTAATCTCTGAAGTGCAATGGTATGTTCAAAGTGTCTCTCAGATGCCATCAGCTGATATCATCTGTATGAGGATGTGTTATGGAGTGTCTGATTAGTAAAGGACATGACTGTTTTCTTCACCAGTCTTTGGCATGTCAACAGATTGCTGGCATGTCATTCTCTCAAGTGCTGGCAGAAGCCTAAACTTCTGCATCATGCTATGTGACCAGTTCAAGACTGAGGTCAGGGACAATTCAAGCAATCTGAAAAGCAGTGCAGTTTATCAAGAACTCCTCTGAGGGTTGAGGTCTCATCTTGTGTATCGTATTGACCTACAAAAGTATGGCCTTGAGTATGCCTTTCTGGTAATGTCAGCATTGCTTCTATAGTCTTGTTTTTAACTCTGTCAGTAATAGAAATCCATAATACAAAGTCCCCTAATTTGGTATCCTCCAGATGTTGGGGACACCAAGCTGAAGAAGGCTTGACCCGCATATAAGCTGGAGTTCAGTTTAAGTTCCTAAGAATTATATTGTTGTTAATTTAGTCATTTGATTCCAAACCCTTCTGACCCAATGGACATCATTTCTTCTGGACTCTCTGCTATAACTGCTTCTTCAAGCTCTAACAAATTTATGCTAGTGCCATCTGTGATCTAGCCACCTAATTTTGTGTCAGCCTCTTTTCAATTACCGTACTTTCATTGTCCCAAGCATCATGTTCTTATTCAGTGACTCTTGCTTTGCACTATGCATCTAAAATATTTAAGCTTTATCTTCATTATTATTCCTTCCAGGAAGACATTTGACTTTCCTTGGTCCAGTATTGAATTTTGGGTTTTGAATTTGTGGTCCAGGATAGGTTTTTCTTATCAATTTATAAGATATATTTTCTTATAGACCAAGTTATCCCCAACATTTTTAGCACCTCAATTTATATTTCTTCATCCTTCATTCATTCATTTCTTTATTCACAGCTTAGTTGGGCAATGTTTTCTCTGTTGCTTTTTGCTCTCTGCCTTTGTTCAGCAGTTTTCAATATATTGTTAGACAGATGTTTTTACATCTTCTGCTTTCTACATTTCAATTTGCTTCATATTTAATAATTTCATGAATTTCAGTCAAGAATTCTTCTGTTTATTAAATCTAATGAATTAAATCCACTGCATCTATTACTTACCTTTACTGCATAATCATCTGAAATATTGTTGGGTTTTATTATGTTCATCTGATTGATTGATTGATTGATTGATTGATTGATTGATTATTTTGATAGGAGTTTGTGATAAAGTTTCCTACTTTATTTTGTACATCAAAAGCAGTTTTTCCCATTATTCCAGATATTTTATTTCTTTCTAAAAATTATAATACTATCTTATTTACATAAAAACCACCAAGCCAATCAGAGATTGGTAAGTTATATAGGAGTGCTGATTCTATAAATCAGTGTTTGCATGTGGAAACTGTTTTTCCAGGGTGTTATGTTAAAAGCTTTCCTTTTCAAGTAATTGAACAAATGACTGGAACCACCCCAACCTTGCAGAAATTCTGTTTATATGTACAAGGTCTACGTTAATATTAGTAAAAAAAAACAGTAAAACTACAATGTATTCATTGTAGTTTACAGTATTAAAAAAGATCATTCTGACCTTATACTTAAAAATTCAACACAAGTAATAAGAAGAAAGCAAGAAAAAGCAGAACTAATACATGTTCTTCAGTTCAAATACATCAATTTAGAAGGCAGGGCAAAAACTGTAAATCATTTGTTATCAATATTGCTTGTAGATATATTAAAAGTGTCATTTCCGGTATGGGTAAAAGCAAAATATTTCTAACAAATTATCTCTCTCAGACCACACTCTACCGATCCTGTCTCAAATGCATTTTTTTCCTATGTTTGGAGGACTGGCTAACGAATATTTAAGGCAGGGGAAGAATTTGTTATATTATCTGTGGAACTCAGAATATGTTAAGGTTTTGTAGAAATACAGCATTCACATGTTTAAATGCCCCCACTGAAAATGAATTCCATCCATTTGACTGTTTTCCAAATTGATATTCAAATCAAATGTTATGTCCTGATACTGTATATCCAAATCTTCCTACACAAATCCAGAATTTATCTCAGTTTGGCCCCGCTTCACCCCTCTGTCAAAACCTTCTTGAATCCTGCTTCAGTTGATTGCAATATTAGTTATATTCCACTCATTAAAGCAGTGTTTCTTAACCTTAGCAATGTGTTAGCACTAAGATGTGTGGACTTCAACTTGGCTGGCTGGGGAATTCTGGAAGTTCATACATCTTAGAGTTGCAAAGGTTGAGAAACACTGCAATAGAGTGTCTTCTGAACTGATGAAAGAAAGAGATTGGCTATTGTTGACGCTGTGCAGATAATGCTTGAAGACTCACCATTGAGATCCCATGCTGAAGTTCTCCATTGGAAGAAAGAGACTGGCCATTGTGAACTCATGCTGATACTGTCTGCCTGAAAAAGTGAGACTAGCAGTTGTGATCTTATTCTGATCACCCTTAACTAAGAGAGGAAGGCCACTGTGTCCTCTTGCAGATCCCGAAGGAAAAAGAAAGAACAATCATTGTCTTCTTGAAGGTAAATGAGATAGGGCTCTAATGTTTCCAATTGCCATCTTTAGCTATGAGGAAAACAATATGTTGTTTCCTAAGCACTTATGATCTGCAAAAATAGAAATTCAATAAAATATTATAAAAGAAAAAAGAAAATACTCTGGGCAGAGCATATGATTTCATGATCCCAGAGCTTGTTGACCCAGGACAGTGTTTCCCAACTTTGGACTTCAACTCCCAGAATTCCCCTGCCAGCATGGGGTTGGCCTATAGAGAATGTTTCTCCTTAGGAACAAGATACTGGCTGATCCTCTAAAAAAATTATTTCCTAAATAAAATATCCTCTTCATTTTTCCCCATAACATGAAAAGAAATCGCCTACTGATACTGCTTTTTCTTGTATATACCTGCACTGATTTTTAAGAAATGCAAATGATGTGATAGATGGCAATTGTAGCTTAAGCGCTCTGTGACTTATCTTTTCCTCTTCATCTTTCTTTGGAAAAGAGTGAAGAAAAAGCCAAGTTAGCTTTGTATATTTGGAGGCATTATTTCTTCTTTCATTCATTCTTTCTTTCAGGAGCGTTATTTAGCTATAATGAATTGTTGTCTGCAAAGGGAAGAAGGCCCTTGAGATGTATCTTGATGCATCTTACAACAAGATTAATTTACTAGATTTGAAGTAACTTTCATATTTATGTTGGCTTTAGCTTAAATTAATTTCTAATTAGAATTAATTTCTAATGTTAATTTATTGTATTTCTTTGGGAACAGGATCCTAATTTATTTAAGCTATGTAACTACACAAGATGCCAGGGAAAAGATGCTACAGAAATAGTAACAAAATTATATTATAGTGGGGTTTTTTTTTAGACTTTTGGTGTCTAGAATATTATAGAAATTAGTAGGATGTTTGAGATTCACAAATAATTCAAAATGTGATGGATCTCATTCTGACTACATAGAATATGCTATGTGAAATGTATGGATATTTGCAGTTGTTTTCCTGAGCTGAGACATCAGGATCAAAGCATCTGGTCCCAATGGTGCATAAATTCCACTCCTGGTATTTCTGCTATCTATAATAGGCTTTATAGGAAACAGCACTATCTCTAAAAATCAAATGTGAAATAAATAGTCAGGCATGATAATTGAAGGAGGGCAAGCCTTCTAAGGAACTGCTGCTAGTGTGTTAGTACTTGCTTCATATGTTTAAAAAAAAAATTGTCAGTATAGGATTTATATCTGACCAGGTCAGGAACATCTGCGAAGTAGATTGAAATGTCTGAATACAGTAGTCAAAATTTATTATAATGATGTCTTTAGGTTGTTTTTGCAAGAAAAAAATGCTAAGTTTGATCAATTAGTCTTGTGGGTAGATAGCAGCAAAACTCTGGTGACTGCTTTATTGCTATTGAATGAGTGACATTGATCAGCAAAGGCTGAAGATCAGAACTTTGGTGGATTCCCCCCCCCCATTCCTTCCATTCCCCACTCCTCAGCAATTGCTTTCAAATCTGAAACACTGAGAAGAATAAACAAAAAATGATGCCTTACTGAAGAAGTAAAATAAATTGCCTCTACCTCATCCACAATTATAAGTAATATTATGCCTATATTACTTAATATTTTTCTTGTATGCAAAACAAAAAGCAAGGCCAAATCTCAGCAAGTCCTATCAACAGGCATCAAACCACTTGTTCCTGAAAGACCCAAAATCCAGGAAAGTGGAAGTGGGGTAGATAGGAATTTTTGAAAATAATTTCTCACTTATTGGGAAATAATATCTCACAAGTCAAAGGAACCATAGTATTTTGGTTTAAAAAAAAGAACTACTTTTACCTCACAACTGAGCCAAAGATAAATCGACTCAGTTCTCAAACATAGACAAGGTCATGGATTCACAGGGGCCTAGAACTATTTTTGGACTGGTGCAAAACCAATCTGTAGGATTTCCCTACGAGCACTTTTTTATAAACACATTTGCTTTCTAGGAAAGAAAATAGTCTTTAAAATGGCACACATGCTGCATTGCATTGCTTCAAGCATGTTTTGCTACCTCTGCGTCACGTGATTTCAGTTGAAAGTCTTATTAATCTTCTAGACCTTAGGAATGGAGGCTTCATGTTAGACTTGCAATTACATCAGCTTTCAAAAGCAAATGAGTGGTTGGATGGTTCCTTCCAAATTCTATCTGACAGATGTGAATGCTTTGCAGTGATAGATGCTCTTGCTTGATTTTCCTCATTTTGTTATTAAGCTGATAGTTAAGAAGGTAATAGAACTCTGGAACCCTCATATCCATACAAACTGTGTGAGTAGACAGTTCACAAAATAGTAGCATGCAGAGATAGGAATCCCTTTCTTTGGTTCTCTTAAAATATCTCTTCTTTTCTTGCTGAATCAATTTCCAGCCATTTGTTTGATCAGTGATCCAGACATGCAGCTACTAGTCTGCAATTTGCAACTGCAGATTTACGTTTAGGAAAAAGATATTAAAGGTTTTTAAAGAGCTCCTTTCTGTTCTCCCCCCCCCCCACCAGCTCCTCTGATATCTCTTTTCCACACATGCAGCTTATGTGTCTGGTCCCATTTAGTGCAGAAACAAATACATAAATGTACAAAGAAGCTGAATATTCCCCCACTTTGGGTTATTAGAATAGAAAAAGGAATAGAGGAAGCAATAGGAGGGTTCTTGAGTGGATTTGGTAGATGGATTAAAATACTGATATTTCTCATAGATGGAAGACAGGTTTTTTTTTTGTAGCATTCAGCAAGTTCTAAGGATCTATAACAGAGGTAGGCAACCTTGGGTCTTTTATGACTCGTGGACTTCAACTCCCAGAATTCCTGAGCCAGTCATAAAAGAGCCAAGGTTGCCTGTCCCTGACCTAGAAGGAGAAGGGAAGATAATTAGATTGGCCAAAATGGATGATGACTCCAGATTTCACAGGGATGACTAAGCAGTTCTTTTCAGTTACTGTTGATTGCCAAGCTTGAGTTCTCTTATCATCCCCCATGCTCACCAAAATCAGATTTCATCTAGGATTTTGGGGAAGGGTAGTAAGAAAAGAGGCCATAGTCTGGAACTAGTAACTGCTGTAATCTAATGCCAATTTTCCCCATCAGAGAAATAGTAAATAGCTAATAATATATTTTATCTATTTCAGAAGTCCACAATATTCTTGGGCTGGTTGATATTTTAACAATATGTTGGTGGCAGTCCTGCAAAAGATCAGAGGGACTTCACCCGTCTGTGAAATGCATGCCACACCACCAGTTACAAAATTGTTCATAGTTAATCCTCAACTTAAAGATCACAATTGAACCCAAAATTTATGTTTCTAAATGAGACAGTTGTTAACTGAGTTTTGTCCCCATTTTATGACCCTTTTTTGCCACAATTGTTAAGTGAATCACTGCAGTTGTTAAGTTAGTAACATTGGTTGCAAAGTGAATCTGGTTTCCCCATTTACTGCTTGTCAGAAGGTTGTAAAAGGTAAATTGCTTGACTCCAGGATGCTGCAACTGTCGTAAATATGAGCCAGTTGTCAAGCATCTGAATTCTGATCATGTAACTATGGGGATGCTGCAACGGTTGTGTGATAAATGGTCATAAGTCATTTTTTTCAATGCCGTTGTAACTTCGAACGGTCACTAAACAAATGGTTGTAAGTCGAGAACTACCTGTACTAGTATTCCTACATAGCTTTGTCGTTTTCCAAATAAAACACTGCTCTGGAGAGTCATCCATTCATATTGTAAATGTCTAAAAAAAAACCACTTGACATAGAATTTGACCCCAGTAACTTCTGTAAGAAACAGTCAATTGCATCCAAATTGGGAGAGGTAGGGAGTGACAGGCACTGAATGATTCCTCTTTTTTAACACCCTACACATATTGTATGCAAATTAAAAGTTTTGTTCCTTCAACTGCGTATTCGTACCTACATTTGGATGTCATTAACTATCTCTCGACCCACATGGAATTAAAGATGTTAGTGAAGCCTGGTGTTTTCCTTGTAACATGCTAGCGCAGGGGTGTCAAATTCAATTTCATTGAGGGCCGCATCAGCATTGCATTTGCCCTTGGGGGGGTGGGGGGGGTGGCCATGGTGGGTGCGGCCTACTGGGTGGGCGTAGATGAAGTGGGTGTGGCCTACTGGGTGGGCATGGCCAGCTCTTCATCGTTCGCATCAAGGGTGACTGTGGGGGCCTGGGCAGGAGTGGGACAGATCTGAGGGTCTCTGGTAGAAGGGGGTGGGACCGGGGCAAGCGCCAAGGCATGGTCCATTTCTTCATTCCTCACAAAGGGTGACACCTCCCCAGCATGCACCCAGGGGGCGGGGCCGACACAGCAGGGTCTGGTTCCTCGCTGTTTCCAGACAGCCTTGTGGAGCTAAGACTGAATGTGTTTCATCATAGATGGCCACCACAAAATTGTACATTGGCTCCCGGCTGGCCTGGGCCAGGGCCAAGGCAGAGGGGGCCGTTCCCTCACTGTTTCCAGGATGGCGTCACGGGCCGCATGAAACCACTTTGCGGGCCGCATTCGGCCCCCAGGCCTTGTGTTTGACATGTCTGTGCTAATGGATATGACAAAGGTATTTCATGTCCATATAAGCATCCCTTTGTTATATGAAATTGTGTAAGTATCTGCAGAAAACAAATCTGAAGAGTGTTATGAGGGGAATCTTCCCAGCTGCAATGGTGTCATTACTTTTGTTCCTATTTAAAGCTTTGTGAGCTGGGACAACAAAATTATTTCCAGTTAGGCTTTTTTTTTTAACAACTATGGTTCTTTGGTACTGTATCAGAAGAAGTAGGGGAACACACCTGGGATCAATCTAGCTGTTTTGAACATGTGCAGATCCTAACAACTCTTCCCAGCCATACGGTAGCCCTGCGAAGGTGAACAGATGTGGAAAAAGTCTTCCCCTTCTGTCTGGCAAAGAACCAACCAGCTGCAAAATATCAGCCTTGGCTTTTATTTTATCTTCTTCCCCAGGAAGTCTCTCTAAATGGAAGCTCCTCAGAGCTCTGGTCTCAACTGAAGCTTTATTCAAGGTCGTTGCCTTAAATTCCGAAACCAGGTGAGATATACCTCTCCCCCCACCCCCAGCCCTAATTCAGCATTTCAAGCAGAGAAAATACAAGGATTACTGTGGTTTCAAATCATTGGAGCTGAGCTGGAAATAAATCAGTTCAGCTCTCAACATTGTCAACATCAAGGGATCACAGAAGTCCTAAGCTGCTTTTGAACTGGCACAGAGTCCTCATGTTCATTCAAGCCTGGTAAAGCTGTGTGTGAGGATAGGAACGGAGGGCAACTTTCAGAGGGGACACTTCTGAATAAGCTAGTATAGGACAGCACAGATGGACATCCATCTGTGCCATTAATGCACAGCAGATGAATATTTCTCAAGCTTTTAAAGCAACAATAATAGTAAAACAGTGCAATTGCTACACATAGCATCTCTTGCAATCTTCTTTCAGCTAAAAGCAGAATGTTTCATAGGCAAATGCCATTCATGACAGCTTTTTGCAAGCAAAGAAAACCCAACTGTGCTATATAAACAGCTCAAATTCACTCAGTGGCTGCAGATACTCAATTCTTTCAGTCCAGCTGCCTATATTTGCAGAATAAGAATACCACTTATCTTATCTGTCTTGCTACCGGTAGTTTGTTATAAGGCCTATATAAAGGTTTAAAGATCTCCCCTGTCCAGTTGGGAGCAAGTCAAGGGCTTTCAAAGCACTAGGTTGGCAGGAGCTGGGGCAAGGAACAGGAGTTCATCCCATTGTGCAGCACTTGGATTTCAAACCTGAGCTATCAGCTTTTCAGCTGAAAAGCCTAGCATCTTAACTGCTGAGCCACTGCACCCCTATAAAGCCTATAAGAAACATATCTGTAACCTGGTTTGGAAATGCTCCATATGCACCAAGTCATTACATACAAAATCTCAAAAACAATTCATCAAAACTCCAGATGTAATACTGAGAGCTTAGGTCTATCTGCTTGACTCCGGATTTCATCTTGTCATCTCTGTTGTCTTCAAGATCACTTAGGAAAAAACAGAGCCAAGTGTGTGACAAAACTTTGTGGACAGAAGTGAGACATGGGTATTTCGGGCTCTCAAAGAAAATTCTTTTTTTTTTTTTGTAGACGACACAGTATGTTGCGTCAGCATGCTGTGTCGCCTACAGATCTTCAGATCAGAATCGTGCTCAGATAATGTTCACATTATGATGAGTGTGTTTTGAAAATATCAAAAGGTGAATGCTTCATTATTGTGTTTGTTTCTCTCTACAACAGCCTTCCTTGAGCTGTACTCTTCAGATGCACTGGAGTCTGCTCCCAATATGCTCAGAAAATAGTCATTGTTGCTGAGGATTCTGGGACTTGGAAACTTTACTACATCTAGAGATGAAGGGCCACCAGCTTCAGAAAAGCTGCCTTAAAATGTCTTTGCTGATCCTCTCCCTTCTGCATAGTTTACAGCAATATTTCTTCCATTCACCCTGGATTGGAAGTTTATATGTTAGTAATTAGCCAGCACTCCCTCCCATTCCTTAAAATATCAATCCTTCAGGAAAGAGGACAACTTCCTCATTTATGCAGGAAATGATGGCCTCAGCTTCAAACCAGCAGCTAAGTAAATGAGTGCAGATTTACTGACTATCAAAGACCTACTGACCAGGGCAACAATATTGCTTCAGTAGTAGGCTGGTAAAGGCAATCTTGCTTTCAGACTCTGCAAACAAACTAATAAGAAACATTTTTAGCTGTGCAGCCAAAATGCCTTTGATCTCTTTCTTTCTGTAGATGCCAACATCAACATTACTGATTTGTGCTATATTGATTGCACTTTCTGTGGGTAAATAATGTTGAAGTTATTCCATTGCTTTTCCCCCTTCCTTTTCCAGAACTTTCTGAAATAAGTTCCTTCATAGAACAGGACGGTTCTATTTGTATCACCCGTGTAAATGGCTTTATTTATATTCCATGTGCGTTTTCCATTCACCTAGGAATAGTTCCATGGCTTATCTTTAATGTGTTTATAGCAGTAATTATATATTTATCATTCATAGTCTCATGCAGAAGGAATGCAGGGATGTCCAGTTCTGATACATTTTCCCGCAGAAGCGATGACATCATTTACTAGAACAGACACTGTTATATGTTGAGTAGGGATATGTACCACCTATGTCCTTGTCCAATTTTTAAGGAAAATATTTCCAATGAATTTCCTGGGACAATCAGAAAATATAAATCCACGTGTTCCCAACCGTAGATTCACATGCATGCATACCTTTGCAACATTTTTTTCTTTCATTCAATCATATTCAATTCTCACAGATGCCAAATCCCTGCAGTTTTCTTGACAAGGCAACATATACACTTATACTATTGCTTGTGGATCAATACAGATGCCTCCATTTTTATATTCCCCACAGAGATCCCATCTCTTTGCCTGTGGAGCTGTAGACTGTTCTTGAAGTCTGTCTCTGGGCAGTTGATTTTTGCTAAAACAAAGACTCCCTTGAATCAAAATTAACTCCAGGTGACTTCATGAACAGGTCCATTTTGTTTTCTTTAATACAGTGTGGAAGTAAGATACTATGGCCTTCTTCCAGGAAGTTTTTTTCAACTTCCTATTCCAGCTCACAACTCTTGAAATGTTCTGTTGGGTAAGATTTGATGAGCATACATATTCATTCTAAAACTAAATACAAGCACAGGGTTCAGAAATAGGTGGAGCTTAAATCACAACCTCACTAAGATGAAGACTTGTACTTGAGTTGTAACGTTTCAAACTATGAGAAGGCAATGCCCATGAGGATTAGGGAAATATGTCAGTCATAGTGAATATAAGTAACTCATGTGGTTGACCATTATATATCATGGATATATTTATCACCTCACTTTATTCCACTATATCCTCTTGGACCATTAAATGACAATAAACAATACCAAGAAAAGAAATATATTTTTTCCAATTCTTTCAAGACAGTGAGATATTTAATTTGGATCTGGTAAAAATAACATCTGTGTCATGAAGATGGAATTGGACACCATTCTCTCCTGAAACAATGTTCTCTGTTTTTTTCTGCCCCTTGTGCTTTTCTGATGGCACTGCCCTATTATAGCTCTGCGGTGTGGGGTTTTTTTCCCTCTCCCCAGAAAACTGCTCAGCTAAGGAAACACAAACACAAGTAGAATAGGAAAAAGGAAGAGAGATGGACAGAATTCAGGTTCTGGGAGGTTAAAAGGAAACCCCTCCTTTGGTTGACCATCTTGATTAGAAGGACTTATAAGGCAGTTTCTACATGGGTTTCCTTTTGTTTTGGAGATGGATAAATGGTAATAAAATGAGGGGTGCCAAGGAATGGCAGTTATGTGCTAAGGGTTGTCACTTGGGATAAAAGCCCCTTTCCCATAAAAACTAGTCAGCCATAATGATGATTTTTTCCCCCTTTAATAAGGAAAGATTATTTTTGTTAGGCTTGACCGAGTCTTGGTTGAAAAAATTTGTCAGCTGAACTATATGGATTCCATTCAGAGTATTCCTCTTCATGCATTCCTTTTTGGGTTTGATAAATATGTTGCCTGAAACTGCAGGAGGCCCATTTAGGACCCACTGCCCTTAGAAATAGGCTTTCTTTCTGTTAGTGGTATCAACACACCACTCATATTAAGCAGCATTCTCAGTATCTGGTTGACTCAATAAGGAACATAATAACTGGGCTTTAGATACATATATTTTTTAATGTTTCAGGTCCATTATTGTAGATGAAGCAGAAGCTGGAAAGAGATACCTAGCAGCAGGCTTAATATTTGAAGCCAGGACTTTCTCACTGACAACTTTAGGCTTTGCCAGATCTAAGAGAGATGTGAAAGCAGAAAGCAGAAATAGCGAATTTGCCAAAATGGCAAAAGCAGTTGCTAAATCCATAAAATGGCTGCAGCGGCTACTTCTGTTATGAAAGGAAAACTTGAAAAATATTTAGTTCAGCTTTAATGTTTAAGTCTTCTTCTGTTCTACCTAAGCTGTCAGTTGGCTTCAACTGTTTTTTCAACAGTTGTGAGGCAAATAACTGGTTCTGCCTCAGTTTTGCATCTGTAAAATGGAATCAATCACTTTCCATGGCAGTGAATAGAAATATATGAAGTTCAAAAGCAGCCTGTACGATGGAAGACATTAAAGTTTTTCTCCTCAGATATTAGCTGCTCACAATTATGGCTAATAAGCTTATGGTCTCATACTTGGAATAGAGAGTCTTTGATGTATGTTCCATAAATTGCTCTCTTTGAACTGAGAATTCTCTCATTTCATAAAGGAGGCCTGACATAAGCAAGTTTCAGAGAGTTTTGCAGGCAGCAAAACCTAAAAACAAGTTTCCGTTCCTGTGTCGTGGCCCTTTTCCCCCTTTGACAAAAATCTGAGGGTTTTCGTTGTGCCTCTGAGATACTTTTGCAAACTTAGGGTATAGAGTTTCTAAAGACCTGAAGCACCGACACCTTTCTTCAAATCACTTAATTGCTTTCATCCAAAGAACATTTTAATTCAAGGCAAGTGTTCAGTAAAAACGTTATGGAAAGAGACACAATGCCCCTTAGGGTTTGTGGTTGTTACCTTCCCCCCTCCCCCCACCCCCACCTTGTCTCAGATAGGTATGGTAGAAACAAAGCCTTGTTTTAAAAAAAAAAAAAAAGACACAGGAGACTTCTAAGCGTGATGAAGAAAGCGGTTTCACAGGACTGCTAGTTGTTGTGCAGGAGATAAAGTGCCAGCAGCTCAAGTTGACAACTAATCTCTGATCTACACTCAATCTTTCAGGAAGGTGCTTTTATCCTGTCTTTCCTCAGATTTCTTCTCCCTCCCTCTTTTGCCTCAGCTCAAAATGAATTGCACACTGTGGTGACGATGTATTTGATCATGATTTATAGAGCTCTGCCTGATTCATTAAGAATTCAGGCCCTTGGGACACGGATGTTGTGGACAGGAAAGAACATAAGTCCTTAAAAGCCTGTAGATACTCAAAGGCCTCCTGTGACCAACTTGAATAAAATCAGAATCTGACTGAATATTGGAGAACACGTGGACAGAACATTTATGGAACATAAACATAACATCAGGATCAGATCCTTGCTCAAAATGAGAAGAGGGGCAGCTAGTTATGCAGTGTCACAACCTAAATAGGTGATTTTGTTGCTGTCATTATGAACGACAATACTGGCTTTCCCAATAGGCAGAGTAAAGGAGTTAAGTCAGGTAGCAGGAACTTGAGGTTGGAATGGCAAGCTGGGCTAACCACATCTGCTCTTAGTATATTAATATATTAAAATGACATCAGCTATATTAAGATATATTTGTACGTTCTAAGGTTCTGCTGCCTCTCCAGTTAGTTTTTGTGTAAGGAATTTTTAAGATAAATGAATATATTTAGAAAAAGCCAGACTAATCATCATCTTGTCCTTTGTCTTCCTTAATCTGGGGGAAAATAGGGATGTGTTTGCCTCCTGCCCAGTCCCTAATACTCAGTCATCCAATGAAATGGATGGACAGGAGATCCAGGATAGAGAAAAGTATGTGTTCATCCAATATAGAGCAAGGTAGTGGTCTCTGTATTGGTCTATGACTGGTGGGTTCACATTTGTCCAATCATTTTTTTTTGCCAGTTCATTCTACTTCATAGAAGAGTTGTTAGGCTAAAATTGTGGACTGACAGGAACATGTGTTTCTCCTGTATTCCTGGAGAAAAGGCAGGGATATACTGTGAAGGTAACAACAACAAAACTAATTCTCTGTCACTAGAAGCTGGGGTGGCCACTATCCTGGGTGCCTTAATAGTTGTGCTGTGCCCTACTTTACAGTCTATAAACTCATCTTTGAAGGCTTCTCCTATTTGAAGGGGATATTGGATATATCCAGCTTAAAGATAGAGCATCATGAAAACAGGCATAAAAAAGTTCTGATTTTTTTTTTAAAAAATGGACTCATTTGTGTTGGAGCCAGGATAAAGGAAAACTGAGCTTCCCTCCTTCTCTTTTGTGCACTCACTCTATCCCACTTTGTCCATTTTCATGGGCTGTAGGAGAAAAATAAAGGCAGGGACAACAGACCCATTTTGAACCTATTTCAGATTCCCATTTCTCTGGGAAATGTGATAACCATCTGGGTTTGAAGAACATGATAAATACCTTGGTTTCATACTGTAGTCCTCCTGCCATAACTGAGATCTTTGTTCCACACTTCTAATTACACCCATGATTTTCAATCTAGATCTTCTGTAAATTTGATGATTAAGCTGGTTAATCAAATGATAATCAAATTGTAGAATTCAGGCAAGGTCACCCAGTTGACTTCATACCTAAGGTAGGAATAGAACTTCTGGCCTCCTAATTTCTACCACGGTGCCTTAACTACTACTGTACACCAAACTGGCTCTCACTCTGAAATTACAGGAGTCAAAATAATGGATGTATGGACGTGCCCCAAACATTAAAATGGGGAAAAATATGTCACACCAATACTTCTTGCGGGTTTTGAAACATGTAGGTGCTATTAGCTTATCAGTACTCATATTTTAAAGCTACATGATTTTTTTGCTTTAAGACAATTCCTACCATTCACATTTATATAGGTATATATGAGTTCTTGGGTGGGGAGGGGACTTCTTTCAGAACAACTTAATGACAATTCAACTTAATACCTTCCTGCTTTTTTAAAAAAAAAGCAGTGATGGATTTAACATTGGAAATAACATGGCAGAAGTCATTTCCTTGGGGAACTGTCAAAATGAAAATACAGAGTTCAAATATTTAAGTGCTTTGATTCGGAGACTTCCCTTATATCACATATTGACAGCTTAGTAAGATATATTAGGCTGTATCTGCTGACTTGAAACAGAATTTGTCAAATGTGGTATTTTAAGAAGGGTTAGGACATTTCAAAGAAAAATAAAAAGCACATATATTGTGTGAGGAAATAGAATAATATTGTAATTGGTAACAAGAATGAAGAAAGCTATGAAACATATTACTGCAGCCACTCTTCATCTTAATAAAAAAATGATGTTAACAGCTTGGACATATGCATGGTTAATTTCCCCTAACCCTGTCAACATTTGAAACCAGGCATGATTTTATTTTATTTTATTTTAGTTTTGGCAAGGATTTTATTTAAATGTTTTAATTTTTCATGTACCTTCTTAGTTTTCTTTTGTATAATCAACCAGGCTAAACTATGGTTTGCTTCTGTCAGTTTGGATGATGCAGGAATACAGACCCTGAGATGCCTAAAAATGTTGTGTGTAAAAATACATTCAATCATCAAAAGACCTGTAATGAGGGGCCAAGAGCTAAGGCCACCCTAAGATTCATAAACTAAAGTAGGCTGGTTCTTAACAGACACGCCAAACATGATAATTACCATTCCAATCTAGGAAAATTATATGGAGCATCTTCTCTGAACTGGGATGCTCCATTTTCTCTATCTAGCTATGGTCCAAGGAAAAATGTCTTATAGAAAATAAAGTGTATGCCAATGCCGTGCCGTTTATCTCAGCTCCCAAAGTCCTGATTTAAAAAAAAAATAGTTATCTGCTAGCAATCTTCAGCATCCTTAGAACAGAAAAATTGGTGATAACTGGGACAAACAAATGAATCACTATGATAAAATAGGGGACATAAAATGATTCGTCGCCTCCAATGAGCTTCAGTAAAGCTAAAAGCAGGACAATACATGAGAGGCTTTGTAAAGACCTGGGTTCAATGTTGCTTTGTGTGAATGTCACAAAATCCTCCAGAAATCTATTTCATCCAGTGCCATTCAGCAAGAAGATAGAGCCCATTGAACTCTTGGCACTTATGCTTATGCTTATGCTTTCCTCCTGAAAGGCTAACAAACTATATTGTGGATTAAACACTGCTGTGCTCTAATACAATTTGCTCCATTTGGTTCTCCTTCCATCATCCCCAGCCTGTGAGTTAAAGTCCGACCCATCTCAAGAGGGATGCAAGGAAAAGGCACTTCTAAGAAATTGAGGAGAGAGCACTCTGCTAATCATAATGTCAAGATGAATTGTTGAGCCTTGAGGCCATGAATTTCATCTTGGCTTGGAACGATCAGGTTTGAAGTATGATACATCTAACGTTGCAAGCAGCCAAATTAAGCTTTTAGTTATCTTGGCCCCTACTTCCTCTTGGTATCAGGACTTCACATCCTAGATACTATAAAGTTGCACGGAGGGGAGGGGGAGGATATCTTTCTACCCAGATGTTTCAGGATTCAGGACCCCAATTGTTGAGAGGAGAGGTAGCTGCTCTACTGCCCGCTTCTTTTTCTTGTTGCTCTTACAGAATATGTATTTTGTTAGAATTTTTCAATAGGCATTAACTAGCCCATGCCAAGTAGTTTGATATCAGTATGACACATCTATGGATTTCTATCAAGATTTCCAGCTGGTGTTAGAAACCTTTCTGACCCAAGATTGGATCCAGTCATGTTTCAACCCATATGACATCAATAAGACAGCATATTGTTCAGTGATTTAATTTACTGTTGTATCTTCACACTGGAAGAAGACATGCGATGGAATTTTCTGCCTGAGGTTTCAAAATAATTTGGTTTATATTGAGAGTGGTATATTGTGACTTTGTGGGTAGGCATGAATGAGAGAGTATTTGCTCTTTAGCCTCAGGCAAAGCATATGACCTTGTGCCAACTTGGGTATGGCCACTTGAAGCATTTAAAAAAAACACCTGATAGTGTGTATGTGTAGGAAATATAAATATCAGCTGGCTTTTACTCTCATAAAGGGACCAAATCGGAGGGGAAAAGAAGTATAAGTTCCAGGTAACTTTTTCAGAAGCTAGTTTGCAGACAAACCTTCCAGATACTTTGATGCTTTCAAAACTGCTGTGTTTCTTTTAGCTTTCAGGAATGTTGCTCAAGGGAACATAAGCTATGAATCAATATAAAAGGCAATTTTCCTTTACCGGATCCCGTCATGATCCACCTCGACATCTGTCTGGCATTTGATTACACCAAAACTCAGCTAGAGAGTACCACGATCAAGTAGAAAGCTAAACATTAGGCCCTCATGAAGTGACTTAGTTTGTCCCTGTTTGAGACAAAGAGATAACACTATTGGCCTCACCATTTCAACTTCTCTAACAAGTTTCTTCTTATGACCACAATTGAGCCCAAAATTTATGTTGCTAAGCAGGACAGTTGTTCAGTGAGTTTTGCCCCATTTTACAAGCTTTCTTATCAGTTATTTAATGAGTTGTTAAATTAATAACACAGGTTGTTAAGTGAATCCAGCTTCTCCATTGACTTTGCTTGTCAGAAGTTCGCAAAAGGTGATCACATGATCCCTGGACACTGCAACCATCCTAAGTATGAACCAGTTGTCTGAATTTTGTCTGAATTTTGATCATGTGACCATGAGGATGCTGCAATGGTCTTAAGGATGAAAAATGGTCAGCAGTCACCTTTTTCAGTGCCATTGTAACCTTGAATGGTCATTAAATGAATGGTCAAGGGCTACCTGTAGTTATCCTTTGTCTCTTAAAAGTTTCAGTGGAATTATTGATATGAATGTAATTTTCTTCATTTGAATTTTGGTCCGTGGTCTATGGTTATTTGGAATGCTGATCTATTACCAAAATCAAGTGTTGTTATTGTTGTTTCCTTGCTCTCAGGAGTGTGGAGGTCATGTCACTGTGTAACAAGGGGTCCCAACCGCCTTGGCCGCAGCCTGCTACTGGGCTGTAGCCCGTTTGGAATCGGGCCACGGAAGCGGCAGGCAAGTGGATGCCACTTCCGGAAGTCCATTCTGAGCCTTGGAGGCCTGCACTATTGCACAAATTAAGAAAACAGGATAAGCACATCATGTGAATACAGTCAGCATGTAACTTTTTTCTCATTTTACAGAGAGAGAGAGAGAGATCTTTTAAAGGCTACTGCCAGTTTACCTATCATATTATGACATATCTGCCCCAGATCTTGAAGCTATTCCCATTTCATTTTCCCACTGGCTAGACTCTAAACTATTTTAAGAAAATTATTTCTGGGAATTCTATTTGTTGTTCACTCCCAACAAACAGGTTTGAGGACCTTCCACTGGACAATCCTTTCTTCAATTTCCTATGAGAGGAAAGCACTTGACATATCTACTTGTATAATGTAATATTTATTATTAGGTGTGTGTGTGTGTGTGTGTGTGTGTGTGTGTGTGTGTGTGTGTGTAAAATTCCCTTCTCACCTCTATAGGTGGTATGCGTCTTCCTCAATGTCGAGTCCTCTATCAGAGCCTAGGAGTTCGAGGATTCTGTCTAGGATTTTAGCTGTTCCTACCACTGCATTCTTCTGGATAGAGAGCTCTGATATATGGAGGCAAAAGAATCAGCTTTAAAATAAAATTTCTTTTCTTGATTTTCCCCAGTTTTAGCTCAATAGGTCTGCTGCAGCTACCATTAAAGGAATAAGTCTCTCTAGCATGCTATAGCAGTATTTGCCTTCACAATGGTAGCAGCTGAAACTTTGTCTTATTACTATTTTTCCATTTTACCATTTTTTACTAAGTTCGTTGATGTGTCTTTTATTCATTTTTACTATCATTTGAAGCTAAGGAGTCACGTCCTCTTGAAATGGTTGGTGGCTCTTACCTGTGAAATCCAAACTCCCAATGTGGATATGCCCTTAAACAATATGGAATCAGTTGAAATCTTGAAGACCAGCCAGCTAATTACAGCACCAATGTTCATAGATTACGGGCCAATGGATCACAGTAGTAATACATAGTAGCATGCTGTATTTACTTGAGAAAGGGACACAACTGAGGCCCAGCTGTTGTCTGTCCATTCAGGAGCACCAAATATTCTACAACCTGAAATTAGATTAGATAACCTTTATTGTCATTTTTTTTTACTGTGGGCACAACAGCACACATTAAAAATGAAATTTAGTTGCTTGCTCTCAAAGTGTACACATACATAACACACATTTAAACATATTATATACAACATATGTATAGACCTACACAATGGTTGCTGAGTGTTTCTCCTACTGCTATTTGCTCCTACCTGGTCTCTAATCCCTCCCCAGACCCCCACTCCAGCCAAAAAAAAATTATTTTAGTCACATCATGGGAGCCATTTAGTTAAATTAGTGTCAGAAGTATTCTAATTATATAGTAACAGTAGCTGTTGCATAAGGGACTTGAATATATGGCAATAACTTGATTCTTCCAAACCTTTAAATGAAAAGTTACATTTTTCCATGCTCCAGGGATTTCTTCTCACCAAGAAATGAACACAGTTGCATCTAATATTGCAAAGAGGAATTAAATATAGTGGGATTAAACCTTCAAAAACCCTAATAAGTGTGTTTACAATAGTCTTTGGATTCATTTTCAACCACGGAGTATATGACCTTCTAGTAAATTATACCACACTTGAAGACTTTAACTGCCTTTCTAACTTTTTGTAAACATGTAAACCTGAGCCATCTGTGCTTTTTAAATGCTTCCTGTAAGGTTGATCACTGCATCCATCTGCTGTTTCAACTGGCTTCACAAGAAGCCATTGTGTACTAATTTTTCCCAAAGGCATTTGATCCATTTTATTAAATACTTTTTTTCCTCATTAAGGAAACAATAAATGTGTATTTTGAAAAAAAAAAACACATACACAAGCCAGAAGACATTGTGTTGTGTGGGGGATTAAAAATATGTGTATATCAAATTCTTCCTTGTTTTGTTGGCAATAAGGGATTTGCTTAAGACGTTGAGAAAGGGGTTGCTGGTGGGTATCTGAACAGGGCAAAAATATCTCAGAACATGACTGTATACTAAAGGGATCTGTTCTAGAATCGGTGCCAAAGTCGGTTCAGTAAATGTAAGTCTTCAAGGAAGATCAAAGCTGCTGAGAAGTTAGCAAGCAGCCTCCTATTACCTTTCCCAGTTTGTATACTGCTGCATACATTCAATTGCATTAACATATTTCATATGTTGTTTCTTACAGATATTAGTCAATACATACTGTGTTTTTTTCTAGTTGGTTCCTCCTTGATTTGGGTTCAATCAGAAGGATATGCTGTTCTCTGGGGTGCTCCTTTTCAAAGTCTGCCTGCCTGCCTGGTCACAATAAACCTACATAAGGTTACCCCTGGAATACCAGATGTTATGGTCATTATTATGGTCTTGAAATTTGTATGTTCAACCCTGAAGTAACCCTAATATGTGAGGATCTAGGATTCTATAGTCATGCATTGGCTATTTGGTTCTTATTCACCTTCAGTCAGATTTCCCACCCACCCAGACACACTCACTGCAATTATTTCCCAAATCTGGCTGCCATGGAGAAAACAAACATCCCAGCTTAGCATGTGAAATCAATCTTACACTGCTGTCCATAAAATCTACAGTAGCAGGCTTCTCTCTGGGTCATCTTGTCCTCATTAAAGAGCAGTTCTGAAATCTGAAAATCAACCATTGGCCAGTATATTTAACACGGCAGACTCATCTGCAGATGTGTATAACTTTACTGCGGCCAGTGATCAGTCACTTATGACAAAACAACATAAACAATTTGTTTTAATTACAAACAAGTACAAAAGTAATTACAATTAACAAATGAAGGCAAATATATGTGTCTCAGGATAATGTTGCTGGATCCAATCTGGGTCGGTCACTGGGACCAGAGGTTTAGTCTTCCGAGTTTTTGGACTCATGCTGAAGCCCATCTTCAGGGAACTTCCTCTAGCAGAGTGTGTGCTGTTCTGTGTGTGGTATTTATAGTGCCTGTTCTAAGTGACTTTTTAGATGTTGATTGGGGTGTGTTGATGACTGGCTTTTAAGTCATTAGCTGTCATTTGCTTGTGCTGCCCAGCCCTCACCTTCTAAGTACTTGATAGGCCGGTGGTAAATCAGCACTTTGGTTCACCGATGAGGGGCCTGTTTCCCAGGCTTCAATCACTTCCTTGGCTGTTTTTGTGCCAGCTCATCCAACAATCTTAGTAGCTGCAAAATTGAATGTGTGTCCTTGTTCATTGCAGTGTGAGGCTACCAATGAGTTTGGGTTTCCTCTTCTTACCACTTGCTTGTGTTCTTGCGAGAAAGCTTGGAAGACAAAACTTCTGGTCCCAGTGACCGACCCAGATTGGATCCTGCAATTACAATTAAGTACAAAATCCTAAAATTAGGTAATATTTTCCTGTGAAAAGCACTGGCAGCCATACGAAATGCTGCAACTCTTTTAAGGATGTTACATGTTGGTTCAATAATGTAAAAATAAATAAAATCAGTCTCACAAAAGGGGGAACTTCCAATGGAGTTATAAGACTAGGGCATAACTTTCTAGAGAAAGAACACTGAAGAAACATGTTAGCCAAAGACTTGGGTTTCTCCAAATCATAAGGACAAGTTTATTTGAAAGGAAGGTATAATAATACCCTTTTTGAGATTCCTTTATAAATTTGGGGCAGAAGAACTGAAACGGAATCACAAAGAAGTCCTAGACCAAAATATCACTCAAAGCCAAGATTGCCAAACAAAAACTATTATATTTTGGCCATGTCGTGTGAACTGACTTATTCAAAAAGTCAATCATACAGGGAGTGATCAGCAGAAAAAGAAGAAAGGGCCACCCTAGTACCTACAGTATAAGCTGGACACTATAAAATGTGACACCAGGATAACCACAGTGAATCTGAAGGAAGCAGTGCGAGACTGAGGGGCATGGAGAGTGTGAATCCATACAATGGCCAAGAGTCAGACATGACTGAATGGCTGACATGACAACGACAAACTGAAATGGACCTCTGTGATAGTTGCAGGGCTAGAAAAGCCTAGAAGAGCGAATCTAGCATCTGCTATCATGAATTTCTTCTCAACAGATGTTGAGAAAGTGTAAGAAATTGCAGCAGGCGAAGGAATCTCAAATCTACACCCATTGTGTCATAGCTTCATCACCTCCCTAAGAAATGAAAGATGATAAAAAAGCCTTTATACAGCAAGGCAGTGGAGCTGTTCATCTAGAACAGGGTGTCAAACTCACCACGTCATGTGACGTGCCGCGACGTATCACGACTTGCTGGAGCTGGGGTGGGTGTGGCTTCCATGTGATGCATCCAGCTGGTAGTTTGACAACCCTGATCTAGAATATTTGGCAACCTGAACAGCTACAACTACATTTTAGTCCACTACATTTATTTCAATAAAAGTGGTGGTCACCCTTTTTTTTCTTACTTTCTCTTTTATTAAGCAAATTGCTTTTCCATGTATATTGGTGTGATGTGTTCCCTTAAGACACCCTCACAATTAGAGTTCATTTCTGGTTTGGTGCCTAAATTAAACTGGATTGAAATGGCAATCTTCCCTAGTGTTAAGTTCTTCGAAGGAATGCATCAACAATGTTTAGCAACTATCTCATTTAGTGTCACTCTGCAGTGACTGAAAAAATAACTTTACAACCAGTCTTCCCAGTTACAACCTCTGCAGATCTGTAAATCAAAGGAAAGCTGAAGTAAGATTGTAAGAATAGTTTCACTTAGTGACTTCTTTACTTAACAATCAAGTTGCTGGTCCCAAATGTGGTCGCTAAATGAAAACTACCTGGGGTACATCTATCAATGTGATAGGTTAGATGTAGTTTGCTAAGCAGTGTGAATCTGTCAGATAAAACCATGAAAGTATGATTAAGTGTGTCTTTCCAATAAGCTCCTTTCTCTACTCATAGAAAAGGAGAGCTATACAAAACTGTACTACAGGGGTGTCAAACTGCCGGCCCACGGGCCAGATGCGTCATCCAGAAGCCACGCCCACCCCATTGCCGGCAATGGCAAAACCATCCCAATATGTTGTGCGACATCATGAGTTTGACATGTCTGCTGTAGTATGATTGGCCCAGCTGGTGAACCTGAGAACCAAATGGGAATTTGGTGGGGATCATCACCAGTGTGGTTCTCTTGACTACTCTAAATGCAGTGTCAACCCTAAACTTACTTACAGTTCAACTGATACTCTTAAGTAAAAGGAGAATGTAGAGAAATATTTTTTATCAGAGCTATAGAGGATAGGGATATACTGCTACAGGGAAAGGGTGGACAAGTGCCAATGCTTGCACTTTTGTCATTATGCACTTGTGTAATTTTGTATCGTGACACACGTGCTATCATTTTGACATCATCATGGCTTCTACTGGATACCTATCAGATTAGCCCTTTGCCAAAGTGGTCCTTCTTTCCCAGACACTCTCCCCAAGATTTGTTATCAGCCCCAGGAAGAATGTATTTACAATATCAGTGGCCAGTTTGGCTAATAATAGCTTGAGGATATAGCACATTGTGATTCCCAGAGTTTAAAACATTTCTTCC